>NC_069503.1:94893438-95063653 GCF_027579735.1 Bombina bombina
CAGCCTTACATTGTGATTCTCCTTATTTGATTTTTCATTCGGATAAGGTAGTTCTGCGTACTAAACCTGGGTTCTTACCTAAGGTAGTCACTAACAGGAATATCAATCAAGAGATTGTTGTTCCTTCTTTGTGTCCAAATCCTTCTTCGAAGAAGGAACGTCTTCTGCACAATCTGGATGTAGTTCGTGCCCTAAAATTTTACTTACAGGCAACTAAGGAATTTCGACAAACGTCTTCCCTGTTTGTCGTTTTCTCTGGTCAGAGGAGAGGTCAAAAGGCTTCTGCTACCTCTCTTTCTTTTTGGCTTCGTAGCATAATTCGTTTAGCTTATGAGACTGCTGGACAGCAGCCTCCTGAAAGAATTACAGCTCATTCTACTAGAGCTGTGGCTTCCACTTGGGCCTTTAAGAATGAGGCCTCTGTTGAACAGATTTGCAAGGCTGCAACTTGGTCTTCGCTTCATACTTTTTCCAAATTTTACAAATTTGACACTTTTGCTTCCTCGGAGGCTATTTTTGGGAGAAAGGTTCTTCAGGCAGTGGTTCCTTCTGTATAAAGAGCCTGCCTATCCCTCCCATCATCCGTGTACTTTTGCTTTGGTATTGGTATCCCAGAAGTAATGATGACCCGTGGACTGATCACACTTAACAGAAGAAAACATAATTTATGCTTACCTGATAAATTCCTTTCTTCTGTAGTGTGATCAGTCCACGGCCCGCCCTGTTTTTTAAGGCAGGTAAATATTTTTTAAATTATACTCCAGTCACCACTACACCCTTGGCTTCTCCTTTCTCGTTGGTCCTTGGTCGAATGACTGGGAGTGACGTAGAGGGGAGGAGCTATATGCAGCTCTGCTGGGTGAATCCTCTTGCACTTCCTGTTGGGGAGGAGTAATATCCCAGAAGTAATGATGACCCGTGGACTGATCACACTACAGTAGAAAGGAATTTATCAGTAAGCATAAATTATGTTTTTTCTCTTCACTCACCCTCTGATTCATGTAAATGGTACACACACACATGCCCTTTCTCTTGTAAAGGTGTATCCAGTCCACGGGTTCATCCATTACTTGTGGGATATTCTCCTTCCCAACAGGAAGCTGCAAGAGGACACCCACAGCAGAGCTGTCTATATAGCTCCTCCACTAACTGCCACCCCCAGTCATTCTCTTGCAGCTCTCGACAAGAAAGGAAGTATCAATAGAGATGTGGTGAAAAGAGTTCTCTCTCCCCTCTCACAAGAGTTTCCTTCCTAGGAACTCTGATAGATTCAGTAGAAATTAAGATTTTTCTGACAGAGTTCAGGTTGTCAAAGCTTCTAACTTCCTGCCGTGCTCTTTATTCCACTTCTCAGCGTGCTCAGTGGCTCATTGTATGGAAGTAATTGGCTTAATGGTAGCGGCAATGGACATAGTTCCGTTTGCCCGCCTACATCTTAGACCACTGCAACTTTGCATGTTCAATAAGTGGAATGGGGATTACACAGATTTGTCCCCTCTGCTAAATCTGGATCAAGAGATCAGAGATTCTCTTCTCTGGTGGCTATCTCGGGTCCATCTGTCCAGGGGAATGAGCTTCCGCAGGCCAGAATGGACTATAGTGACGACAGATGCCAGCCTTCTGGGCTGAGGCGCAGTCTGGAACTGCCTGAAGGCTCAGGGTTTGTGGACTCAGGAGGAAGCCCTCCTTCCGATAAACATTCTGGAACTAAGAGCGATATTCAATGCTCTTCAGGCTTGGCCTCAGCTAGCTGCGGTCAGGTTCATCAGATTTCAGTCGGACAACATCTCGACTGTAGCCTATATCAACCATCAGGGGGGTACAAAGAGCCCCCTGGCGATGTTGGAGGTTTCAAAGATAATTCTATGGGCAGAGGTTCACTCTTGCCATCTCTCAGCTATCCATATCCCAGGAGTAGAGAACTGGAAGGCGGATTTTTTAAGTCGGCAGACTTTTCATCCGGGGGAGTGAGAACTCCATCCGGAGGTATTTGCCCAGTTGATTCATCTATGGGGCAAACCAGAACTGGATCTCATGGCGTCTCGTCAGAACGCCATGCTTCCTTGTTATGGGTCCAGGTCCAGGGATCCCAAGGCAGCACTGATAGATGCTCTAGCAGCGCCCTGGTCCTTCAGCCTGGCTTATGTGTTTCCACCGTTTCCTCTGCTCCCTCGTCTGATTGCCAAGATCAAGCAGGAGAGAGCTTCGGTGATTTTGATAGCTCCTGCGTGGCCACGCAGGACTTAGTATGCAGATCTGGTGGATATGTCATCCTTTCCACCATGGACTCTGCCACTGAGACAGGACCTTCTACTTCAAGGTCCTTTCAAACATCCAAATCTAATTTCTCTGCTTGGAGATTGAACGCTTGATTCTATCAAAGCGTGGTTTTTCCGAGTCGGTCATTGATACCTTAATTCAGGCTCGAAAGCCTGTCACCAGGAAAATCTATCATAAGATATGGTGTAAATATCTTCATTGGTTTGAATCAAAGGGTTACTCATGGAGTAAAGTCAGGATTCCTAGAATATTATCTTTTCTCCAGGAGGGATTGGAGAAAGGATTGTCTGCTAGTTCCTTAAAGGGACAGATCTCTGTTTGTCTATTCTTTTGCACAAACGTCTGGCTGAGGTTCCAGACCTTCAGACGTTTTGTCAGGCTTTAGTTAGAATTAAGCCTGGGTTTAAATCTGTTGCTCGCCATGGAGTTTAAATTTAGTTCTTAAGGTTCTTTAAGGGGTTCCGTTTGAACCTCTGCATTCCATAGATATTAAACTTTTATCTTGGAAAGTTCTGTTTCTAGTAGCTATCTCCTCGGCTCGAAGAGTTTCGGAGTTATCTGCTTTACAGTGTGATTCCCCTTATCTGATTTTCCATGCAGATAAGGTAGTTTTGCGTACCAAACCTGGGTTTCTTCCTAAGGTAGTATCTAATAAGAACATCAATCAGGAGATTGTTGTTCCTTCAGTATTTCCTAATCCTTCCTCAAAGAAGGAACGTCTTTTACACAATCTTGATGTGGTTTGTGCTTTAAAGTTTTATTTACAAGCTACGAAGGATTTTCGTCAAACATCTGCTTTGTTTGTTGTCTACTCTGGACAGAGGAGAGGCCAAAAGGCTTCGGCAACTTCTCTATCTTTTTGGCTAAGAAGTATAATACGCTTAGCTTATGAGACTGCTGGCCAGCAGCCTCCTGAAAGAATTACAGCTCATTCCACTAGAGCGTTAGCTTTCACATGGGCTTTTAAAAATGAGGCCTCTGTTGAACAGATTTGTAAGGCGGCGACTTGGTCTTCGCTTCATACCTTTTCTAAATTCTACAAATTCGATACTTTTGCTTCTTCAGAGGCTATTTTTGGGAGAAAGGTCTTACAGGCAGTGGTGCCTTCCGTTTAAGGGCCTGCCTTGTCCCTCCCTTCATCCTTGTCCTAAAGCTTTGGGATTGGTATCCCACAAGTAATTAATGAACCCGAGGACTGGATACACCTTTACAAGAGAAAACAAAATTTATGCTTACCTGATAAATTTATTTCTCTTGTGGTGTATCCAGTCCACGGCCCGCCCTGTCATTTTTAGGCAGGTGTTTTTTATTTTTAACGACAGTCACCACTGCACCCTATAGTTTCTCCTTTTTTCTTGCTTGTCTTTGGTCGAATGACTGGGGGTGGCAGTTAGGGGAGGAGCTATATAGACAGCTCTGCTGTGGGTGTCCTCTTGCAGCTTCCTGTTGGGAAGGAGAATATCTCACAAGTAATGGATGGAACCCGTGGACTGGATACACCACAAGAGAAATAAATTTATCAGGTAAGCATAAATTTTGTTTTCTCACCCTCTGCTTCATGTAAATGGTACACACACATGCCCTGTCTTCCCTTCTCTCTCACCCTCCGATTCATGTAAATAATACACACACATGCCCTTTTTTCTCTTCACTCTCACCCTCTGCTTCATGTGAATGGTACACATACATGCCCTCTACCACCCTCTACTTTATGTGAATGGTACACACGCATGCCCTCTCCCACCCTCTGCTTCATGTGAATGGTACACACACATGCCCTCGCTTCCCTTCTCTCTCACCCTCCGATTCATGTAAATGATACACACACATGCCCTTTTTTCTCTTCACTCACCCTCTGATTCATGTAAATGGTACACACACACATGCCCTTTCTCACCCTCGGCTTCATGTAAATGGTACACACACATGCCCTCTCTTCCCTTCTCTCTCACCCTCCGATTCATGTAAATAATTCACACACATGCCCTTTTCTTTCATGTAATTAGCAAGAGTCCATGAGCTAGTGACGTATGGGATATACATTCCTACCAGGAGGGGCAAAGTTTCCCAAACCTTAAAATGCCTATAAATACACCCCTCACCACACCCACAATTCAGTTTTACAAACTTTGCCTCCTATGGAGGTGGTGAAGTAAGTTTGTGCTAGATTCTACGTTGATATGCGCTCCGCAGCAAGTTGGAGCCCGGTTTTCCCCTCAGCGTGCAGTGAATGTCAGAGGGATGTGAGGAGAGTATTGCCTATTTGAATGCAGTGATCTCCTTCTACGGGGTCTATTTCATAGGTTCTCTGTTATCGGTCGTAGAGATTCATCTCTTACCTCCCTTTTCAGATCGACGATATACTCTTATTTATATACCATTACCTCTGCTGATTCTCGTTTCAGTACTGGTTTGGCTTTCTACAAACATGTAGATGAGTGTCCTGGGGTAAGTAAATCTTATTTTCTGTGACACTCTAAGCTATGGTTGGGCACTTTGTTTATAAGTTCTAAATATATGTATTCAAACATTTATTTGCCTTGACTCAGAATGTTCAACATTCCTTATTTTCAGACAGTCAGTTTCATATTTGGGATAATGCATTTGAATCAATCATTTTTTTCTTACCTTAAAAAATTTGACTTTTTTTCCCTGTGGGCTGTTAGGCTCGCGGGGGCTGAAAATGCTTCATTTTATTGCGTCATTCTTGGCGCAGACTTTTTTGGCGCAAAAAATCTTTTCTGTTTCTGGCGTCATACGTGTCGCCGGAAGTTGCGTCATTTTTTACGTCCTTTTGCGCCAAAAATGTTGGCGTTCCGGATGTGGCGTCATTTTTGGCGCCAAAAGCATTTAGGCGCCAAATAATGTGGGCGTCTTGTTTGGCGCTAAAAAAATATGGGCGTCGCTTTTGTCTCCACATTATTTTAGTCTCATTATTTATTGCTTCTGGTTGCTAGAAGCTTGTTCACTGGCATTTTTTTCCCATTCCTGAAACTGTCATTTAAGGAATTTGATCAATTTTGCTTTTTATGTTGTTTTTTCTATTACATATTGCAAGATGTTCCACGTTGCAACTGAGTCAGAAGATACTTCAGGAAAATCACTGCCCGGTGCTGGAGCTACCAAGCTAAGTGTATCTGCTATAAATTTTTGGTATCTGTTTCTCCAGCTGTTGTTTGTATTGCATGTCATGACAAACTTATTAATGCAGATAAAATTTCCTTTAGTACTGTTACATTACCTGTTGCTGTTCTAATTTTCAGAGTGTTCCTGATAAACATAAGAGATTTTATTTTTTAAATCCATTTAGAAGGCTATGTCTGTTATTTCTCCTTCTAGTTTACATAAAAATCTTTTAAAACTTCTCTTTTTTCAGATGAATTTTTAAATGAACATCATCATTCTGATACTGATAATGGTTCTTCTGGTTCAGAGGTTTCTGTCTCAGAGGTTGATGCTGATAAATCTTTGTATTTGTTCAAGATGGAATTTATTCGTTCTTTATTTAAAGAAGTATTAATTGCTTTAGAAATAGAGGATTCTGGTCCTCTTGATACTAAATCTAAACGTTTAAATAAGGTTTTTAAATCTCCTGTAGTTATTCCAGAAGTGTTTAATCTCCCTGATGTTATTTCTGAAGTAATTTCCAGGGAATGGAACAATTTGGGTAATTCTTTTACTCCTTCTAAACGTTTAAGCAATTATATCCTGTGCCATCTGACAGATTAGAGTTTTTTGGGACAAAATCCCTAAGGTTTGGGGCTGTCTCTACTCCTGCTAAATGTACTACTATTCCTATGGCAGATAGTACTTCATTTAAGGATCCTTTAGATAGGAAAATTGAATCCTTTCTAAGAAAAGCTTACTTATGTTCAGGTAATCTTCTTAGACCTGCTATATTTTTAGCGGATGTTGCTGCAGCTTCAACTTTTTGGTTAGAAGTTTTAGCGCAACAAGTAACAGATCATAATTTTATAGCATTATTATTATTCTATAACATGCTAATAATTTTATTGGTGATACCATCTTTTGATATCATTAGAGTTGATGTCAGGTATATGTCTCTAGCTATTTTAGCTAGAAAAGCTCTATGGATTAAACTTGGAATGCTGATATGTCTTCTAAGTCAACTTTGCTTTCCCTTTCTTTCCAGGGTAATAAATTATTATCTCAACTGTTTCTGGAAGGAAGGGAACTTTTTTACCAAAGGATAAAAAATCCAAGGTGAATTTAGGTTTAATATTCATTTTTCGTTCTTTTTCTCACAACAAGGAACAAAAGCCTGATCCTTCATCCTCAGGAGCGGTATCAGTTTGGAAACTATTTCAGTTTGGAATATATCCAAGCCTTATAGAAACCTATAGCCAGCTCCTAAGTACCCATGAAGGTGCGGCCCTTATTCCAGTTCAGCTGGTATGGGGCAGATTACGTTTTCTTCAAAGAAATTTGGATCAATTCCGTTCTCAATCTCTGGTTTCAGAACATTGTTTCAGAAAGGTACAGAATTGGCTTCAAGTTAAGGCCTCCTGCTAAGAGATTTTTTTCTTTCCCGTGTCCCAGTTAACACAGCAAAGGCTCAGCATTTCTGAAATGTGTTTCAGATCTAGAGTTGGCTGGAGTAATTATGCCAGTTCCAGTTCTGGAACAGGGGCTGGGGTTTTATTTTATCTCTTCATTGTACCAAAGAAGGTCAATTCCTTCAGACCAGTTCCGGATCTATCAATATTGAATTGTTATGTAAGGATACCAACATTCAAGATGGTTACTGTAGGACTATCCTGCCTTTTGTTTAGCAAGAGCATTATATGTCTACAATAGATTTACAGGATGTGTATCTGCATATTCCGATTCATCCAGATCACTTTTAGTGTCTGAGATTCTCTTTTTAGACAAGCATTACCAGTTTTGTGGCTCTACCGTTTGGCCTAGCCTCAGTTCCAAGAATTTTTTTCAAAGGTTCTCGGTGCCCTTCTTTCTGTAATCAGAGAACAGGGTTTTGGTATTTCCTTATTTGGACGTTATCTTGGTACTTGCTCAGTCTTCTCATTTTCGAAGAATCTCATACAAATCGACTTGTGTTGTTTCTTCAAGTTCATGGTTGGAGGATCAATTTACCAATCAGTTCATTGATTCCTCAGACAAGGGTAACCTTTTTAGGTTTCTAGATAGATTCAGTGTCTATGACTCTGTCCTTGTCAGACAAGAGAAGTTTAACATTGATATCAGCTTGTCAAACCTTCAGTCACAATCATTCCCTTTGGTAGCCTTATGCATGGAAATTTTAGGTCTTAGGACTGCCGCATCAGATGCGATCTCCTTTGCTCGTTTTCACATGCGACCTCTTCAGCTCTGTATGCTGAACCATTGGTGCAGGGATTACTCAAAGATATCTCAATTAATATCTTTAAACCGATTATACGACACTCTCTGACATGGTGGACAGATCACCATCGTTTAGTTCAGGGGGCTTCTTTGTTCTTCCGACCTGGACTATAATCTCAACAGATGCAAGTCTTACAGGTTGGGGAGCTGTGTGGGGGTATCTGACGGCACAAGGGGTTTGGGAATCTCAGGAGGTGAGATTTCCGATCAATATTTTGGAACTCCGTGCAATTTTCAGAGCTCTTCAGTCTTGGCCTTTTCTGAAGAGAGAGTTGTTCATTTGTTTTCAGATAGACAATGTCACAACTGTGGCATACATCAATCATCAAGGAGGGACTCACAGTCCTCTGGCTATGAGAGAAGTATCTCGAATTTTGGTTTGGGCGGAATCCAGCTCCTGTCTAATCTCTGCGGTTCATATCCCAGGTATGGACAATTGGAAAGCGGATTATCTCAGTCGCCAAACGTTGCACCTGGGCGAATGGTCTTCACCCAGAGGTATTTCCTCAGATTGTTCAAATGTGGGAATTCCCAGAAATAGATCTGATGGCTTCTCATCTAAACAAGAAACTTACCTGGTATCTGTCCGGATCCCGGGATCCTCGGGCGGAGGCAGTGGATGCATTATCTCTTCCTTACATGTGTCATCCTGCCTATATCTTTCCGCCTCTAGTTCTTCTTCCAAGGGTATTCTCCAATATTCTAAAGGAATGCTCATTTGTCCTGCTGGTAGCTCCAGCATGGCCTCACAGGTTTTGGTATGCGAATCTTGTCCGGATGGCCTCTTGCCAGCTGTGGACTCTTCCGTTAAGACCAGTCTTTCTGTCTCAAGGTTCTTTTTTCCATCAGAATCTCAAAACCTTAATTTTAAGGTATGGAGTTTGAACGCTTGATTCTTGGTCAAAGAGGTTTCTCTGACTCTGTGATTGATACTATGTGACAGGTTCGTAAATCTGTATCTAGAGAGATATATTATAGAGTCTGGAAGACTTATTTTTCTTCAGGATGGTTTAGATAAAGGTTTGTCCGCAAGTTCCTTGAAAGACAAATCTCTGCTCTTTCTGTTCTTTTTCACAGAAGGATTGCTAATCTTCCTGATATTCATTGTTTTGTACAACCTTTGGTTCGTATTAAACCTGTCATTAAGTCAATTTCTCCTCCTTGGAGTTTGAATTTGGTTCTGGGGGCTCTTCAAGCTCTTCCATCTGAACCTATGCATTCATTGGACATTAAATTACTTTCTTGGAAAGTTTTGTTCCTTTTGGCAATCTCTTCTGCCAGAAGAGTTTCTGAATTATCTGCTCTTTCTTGTGAGTCTCCTTTTCTGATTTTTCATCAGGATAAGGCGGTGTTGCGAACTTCTTTTGAATTTTTTTCTAAAGTTGTGAATTCCAACAACATTAGTAGAGAAATTGTGGTTCCTTCATTATGTCCTAATCCTAAGAATTCTAAGGAGAAATCGTTGCATTCTTTGGATGTTGTTAGAGCTTTGAAATATTATGTTGAAGCTACTAAGTCTTTCCGAAAGACTTCTAGTTTATTTGTTATCTTTTCCGGTTCTAGAAAAGGCCAGAAAGCTTCTGCCATTTCTTTGGCATCTTGGTTGAAATCTTTAATTCATCTTGCCTATGTTGAGTCGGGTAAAACTCCGCCTCAGAGGTTTACTGCTCATTCTACTAGGTCAGTTTCTACTTCCTGGGCATTTAGGAATGAAGCTTCGTTTGATCAGATTTGCAAAGCAGCAACTTGGTCCTCTTTGCATACTTTTACTAAATTCTACCATTTTGATGTATTTTCTTCTTCTGAAGCAGTTTTTGGTAGAAAAGTACTTCAGGCAGCGGTTTCAGTTTGAATCTTCTGCTTATGTTTTTCATTAAACTTTATTTTATCCCTCCCTCTCTAGTGACTCTTGTGTGGAAAGATCCACATCTTGGGTAATCATTATCCCATACGTCACTAGCTCATGGACTCTTGCTAATTACATGAAAGAAAACATAATTTATGTAAGAACTTACCTGATAAATTCATTTCTTTCATATTAGCAAGAGTCCATGAGGCCCGCCCTTTTTTTGTGGTGGTTATGATTTTTGTATAAAGCACAATTATTCCAATTCCTTATTTTTTATGCTTTCGCACTTTCTTATCACCCCACTTCTTGGCTATTCGTTAAACTGAATTGTGGGTGTGGTGAGGGGTGTATTTATAGGCATTTTAAGGTTTGGGAAACTTTGCCCCTCCTGGTAGGAATGTATATCCCATACGTCACTAGCTCATGGACTCTTGCTAATATGAAAGAAATGAATTTATCAGGTAAGTTCTTACATAAATTATGTTTTTTCTCTTCACTCTCACCCTCTGCTTCATGTAAATGGTACACACACATGCCCTTTCTCACCCTCTGCTTCATGTAAATAGTACACACACATGCTCTCTCTTCCCTTCTCTCTGACCCTTTGATTCATGTAAATGGTACACGCACATGCCCTCTCTCACCCTCTGCTTCATGCAAATGGCACACACACATGCCCTCTCTCACCCTCTGCTTTGTGGGAATAGTACACATACATGCCCTCCCTCTCTCAGCCTCTGCTTCATGTGAATGGTACACATACATGCCCTCTACCACCCTCTGCTTTATGTGAATGGTACACACGCATTCCCTCTCTCACCCCCTGTTTCATGTGAATGGTACACACGCATGCCCTCTCTTACCCCTGCTTCTTATGAATGGTACACACGCATGCCCTCTCCCACCCTCTACTTCATGTGAATGGTACACACGCATGCCCTCTCCCACCCTCTGCTTCATGTGAATGGTACACATACATGCCCTCTACCACCCTCTGCTTTATGTGAATGGTACACACGCATTCCCTCTCTCACCCCCTGTTTCATGTGAATGGTACACACGCATGCCCTCTCTTACCCCTGCTTCTTATGAATGGTACACACGCATGCCCTCTCCCACCCTCTACTTCATGTGAATGGTACACACGCATGCCCTCTCCCACCCTCTACTTCATGTGAATGGTACACACGCATGCCCTCTCTCACTCTCTGCTTCATGTGAATGGTACACATACATGCCCTCTACCACCCTCTGCTTTATGTGAATGGTACACACGCATTCCCTCTCTCACCCCCTGTTTCATGTGAATGGTACACACGCATGCCCTCTCTTACCCCTGCTTCTTATGAATGGTACACACGCATGCCCTCTCCCACCCTCTACTTCATGTGAATGGTACACACGCATGCCCTCTCCCACCCTCTGCTTCATGTGAATAGTACACACGCATGCAAGATATTGATAAAGGCAGGAAAGGCTGAAACACGTAGTTCTACTCACTACAAGCTTTTACTCCTTATTACATTACAAGGGCACTGATAGTAGGACAGGTGCATCAGTCACTTTGTGTATCACAAGTGTACTACATATGCGTAATCCCGGCCCCAGCATCTATCTGTAACCATATCGCTCTCCTTGCAAATTGTTCTATACAGGTGCATTAGTCTCTCTGAATCACACGAGTGTACTATATATGCGTAATCCCTGTTTCAGAACCCATCTTACAAGAATTGCCCTCACAACCATTCCAATAACTCATGATATGGATAGACTCTGGATTTCTAATAATACAGCTGTCTAGAGACACAATATCTTTTTAAAACTTCTGTTCGGAGTCACATATCCTCTTAATCCAGCCTGGTAAGGCTGCTCTCGGATTGGCTCAGAACTAGTTACGTAACCAAACAACAGCAACCACTCTTAAGTCTGTTGCCTGAAACTGCATCAGACAGATAAGACTGAACTTACAAGGTATTATCACTCTGGTTTTGCATACCATAGAGGAACATTCACTGTAACTGATACTCTGGGACATTACCTTTTCTTTGAGTCCACTAATGTGATTTTGTGATCTGAATGATATGTACAGTCTACATGCTATGTGTTGTCTATACGTTATGCATTTACATACTAAATAGGCACTTTATCTGTCCCACACTGTTGGGTTTTAAACTGTTAGAGTGTTATTATTGCTATAAGATTAATGTATATTATATGTTGCTCATTTTGATGTCTTGTCCCTCCCGTTCATCCGTGTCCTTTAGCTTTGGTATTGTATCCCACAAGTAAGGATGAATCCGTGGACTCATCGTATCTTGTAGAAGAAAAGGAAATTTATGCTTACCTGATAAATTGATTTCTTCTACGATACGACGAGTCCACGGCCCTCCCTATCATTTTAAGACAGATTATATTTTGTTTTTACAACTTTAGTCACCTCAGCACCTTTTAGCTTTTCCTTTCTCTTCCTAAAACCTTCGGTCGAATGACTATGGGGTGGAGGGAAGGGAGGAGCTATATATACAGCTCTGCTGTGGTGCTCTTTGCCACTTCCTGTTAGCAGGAGGATAATATCCCACAAGTAAGGATGCATTTGTGGACTCGTCGTATCGTAGAATAAATCAATTTATCAGGTAAGCATAAATTTCCTTTTTTCCTTTTTTATTTTATCGCAACATTGTTACTGAATAAATTTAAATTTTACTTATTTACCTTTGTATCTACTATATTGATACATATTTTCTATATTAATCATTCAAGAAGATTCCCTCTCATTTAGGACTCAAATATACTATACAGAATTCAATTTAGTTTAATAAGGAGATCTCTTTCTGATTTCTTTAACGCTCCCCTTTTGTCACGGATACCAGACTGCCAAGGCTAACCCCCACCCACCTACTACCTGGCTCACTCATTTTCACATCCGATTTGGCCTTTTTATGGCATATGCAATTTCCCAAACTCTTCTTATTCTCAGTTTTGCTGTTTGTAATTCCTCATGAAAGAGCTGATCACTGACTGTCCTAATCCCTTTCCGGCTGGCTGGATTCCTGGAACTACCGGCTGTGCCGTACCACCCCGGACACCAGCTAACGTTTACCACAGGTCGCTCCATCAGCCCTTTTCCCCAGAGCTCCGCTCTGTTGGGGATTGGTACCCCCTAGGGAGGGCCAGAGGTGGGGTGTTTGCTGGAAGGGAGCTCCCCTGGGAACTTGGGATTTCGGACCCCCCTACAACCCTTACTCCACCTTGCACACCTGGTGTACGTTTGATCAGCTTCCACTCTGGCCCCAAGCAACAGATCATGCCACTTTTTGGATTGTGTTATCTGGGGATCGAGGGCTTTCCAACGACACCCTGGAAGTGCCGCCACCTCTCTATCACTGGGACTCTATGGGACTATGAGGGAAAGCGATTTATAGAAAAAGAGCGCTAGATAAGCTAATACGCAATGGAGATAGAGGAAGAATTATATGTGACACAGTATGTTACTTAAAAAGGAAATAATTTATTTTACAATATATGACGAGTCCTTGGATTTCATCCTTACTTGTGGGATATCGCCTCCTAGTCAGCAGGAGGAGGCAAAGAGCTCCACAGCAGAGCTGCATAAATAGCTCCTCCCTTCCCTCCCTCTCCAGTCATTCTCTTTGCCTGCGTTAGTAATAGGAGAGAGGTAAAGAGAGGTGTTTTAGTTTAGATTCTTCAATCAAGAGTTTTTTGTTTTTAAACGGTGCCAATGTGTACTATTTTTATTACAGAGCAGTGCTAGTAGCTTTTAGACTGTGGGAACTGGTGGATTTTTGTCTCTACTGCGCCTCCCAGGATTGAGCTGCACCTCTGTACAGGGTCTTGGAAACTTATAACTAAGACTTCTCTGTTTCACAGGACCTCAGGAGGAAAAGTGGACCTCTTGACACTGTGAAGTTGTCATGCTGTTCCTCAGCATGAAGGTAAATGCAGTTCTTTTATTCTGGGACTCAGCAAAAGAATCTCAGATGGACTGTATTTTCACTATGTTATGGGCAAGAGTTTTTCCCTTTAAACAGATAGTTACAGACCCAGACACTCTAGCAGTCTACTACCTAGAAGCGCTGGGAGATAGTACAAGGATAACATAGAGTACCAAACTCTCTGACAGGATTTATTAATTAGACGCTGGGAACTAATATGAATGTGCTTGACCAGACACTCAGACTTTTAGTGTGTGCTTTGAAGCGCTAGGACATTCTGTGTGGGGTTCTAAGGGCTGTTGACGCTGGGGACAATTGCGGAATGCAAATGGTTTATTTAATTTATTTTATTCCGGTAAATGGTGCCTTCGTTTACTAGTGTTTAGCATGTTACGCCCACGAAGGGCGGGGCTTAGTACTCGCACGCTTTTATAGCGCAGCTACTATTTGGGTTAGCAGTTTCTCCTGTTGGCCTCTAAACCTGCTTAACTTAATTTTGACAGACGATTGGTCGCAAGGCTTATATTACTCAGTCCGGTCACAGGAACAGGTAGGAGCTGCAGCGAGGTGACGGAGTATTTATTTCACAGTAAAATTGTGCAAAATTGATTTACTTGTGTGTTATGTACCAAAGTATTTAGGGACTGAACTTACAAGAGTTTTTCTCCTTTATAGTTACAGTACTCAGCATATTTTTCTCTGTTGAGATGATAAAAATAACGTTCAATGTGTGAATTGAGTTCTTAAAGATACAGTACTCAGTTTTTCTCCAACATAGGTGTGTCCGGTCCACGGCGTCATCCTTACTTGTGGGATATTCTCTTCCCCAACAGGAAATGGCAAAGAGCCCAGCAAAGCTGGTCACATGATCCCTCCTAGGCTCCGCCTACCCCAGTCATTCTCTTTGCCGTTGTACAGGCAACATCTCCACGGAGATGGCTTAGAGTTTTTTAGTGTTTAACTGTAGTTTTTATTATTCAATCAAAGATCCTATGGATAAAAAATTAGAAGGTTTACTTAAAAAGATGTTTGTTCAGCAGGGTTACCTTCTACAACCAATTTCATGCATTGTCCCTGTAGCTACAGCCGCATGTTTCTGGTTCGATGAGCTGATAAAGGCGGTCGATAGTGATTCTCCTCCTTATGAGGAGATTATGGACAGAATCAATGCTCTCAAATTGGCTAATTCTTTCACCCTAGACGCCACTTTGCAATTGGCTAGGTTAGCGGCTAAGAATTCTGGGTTTGCTATTGTGGCGCGCAGAGCGCTTTGGTTGAAATCTTGGTCAGCTGATGCGTCTTCCAAGAACAAGCTACTTAACATTCCTTTCAAGGGGAAAACGCTGTTTGGCCCTGACTTGAAAGAGATTATCTCTGATATCACTGGGGGTAAGGGCCACGCCCTTCCTCAGGATCGGCCTTTCAAGGCAAAAAATAAACCTAATTTTCGTCCCTTTCGTAGAAATGGACCAGCCCAAAGTGCTACGTCCTCTAAGCAAGAGGGTAATACTTCTCAAGCCAAGCCAGCTTGGAGACCAATGCAAGGCTGGAACAAGGGAAAGCAGGCCAAGAAACCTGCCACTGCTACCAAGACAGCATGAAATGTTAGCCCCCGATCCGGGACCGGATCTGGTGGGGGGCAGACTCTCTCTCTTCGCTCAGGCTTGGGCAAGAGATGTTCTGGATCCTTGGGCGCTAGAAATAGTCTCCCAAGGTTATCTTCTGGAATTCAAGGGGCTTCCCCCAAGGGGGAGGTTCCACAGGTCTCAGTTGTCTTCAGACCACATAAAAAGACAGGCATTCTTACATTGTGTAGAAGACCTGTTAAAAATGGGAGTGATTCATCCTGTTCCATTAAGAGAACAAGGGATGGGGTTCTACTCCAATCTGTTCATAGTTCCCAAAAAAGAGGGAACGTTCAGACCAATCTTAGATCTCAAGATCTTAAACAAGTTTCTCAAGGTTCCATCGTTCAAGATGGAAACCATTCGAACTATTCTTCCTTCCATCCAGGAAGGTCAATTCATGACCACGGTGGATTTAAAGGATGCGTATCTACATATTCCTTTCCACAAGGAACATCATCGGTTCCTAAGGTTCGCATTCCTGGACAAGCATTACCAGTTCGTGGCGCTTCCTTTCGGATTAGCCACTGCTCCAAGGATTTTCATAAAGGTACTAGGGTCCCTTCTAGCTGTGCTAAGACCAAGGGGCATTGCTGTAGTACCTTACTTGGACGACATTCTGATTCAAGCGTCGTCCCTTCCTCAAGCAAAGGCTCACACGGACATTGTCCTGGCCTTTCTCAGATCTCACGGATGGAAAGTGAACGTGGAAAAGAGTTCTCTATCTCCGTCAACAAGGGTTCCCTTCTTGGGAACAATAATAGACTCCTTAGAAATGAGGATTTTTCTGACAGAGGCCAGAAAAACAAAACTTCTAGACTCTTGTCGGATACTTCATTCCGTTCCTCTTCCTTCCATAGCGCAGTGCATGGAAGTGATCGGCTTGATGGTAGCGGCAATGGACATAGTCCCTTTTGCGCGCATTCATCTAAGACCATTACAACTGTGCATGCTCAGTCAGTGGAATGGGGACTATACAGACTTGTCTCCGAAGATACAAGTAAATCAGAGGACCAGAGACTCACTCCGTTGGTGGCTGTCCCTGGACAACCTGTCACAAGGGATGACATTCCGCAGACCGGAGTGGGTCATCGTCACGACCGACGCCAGTCTGATGGGCTGGGGCGCGGTCTGGGTATCCCTGAAAGCTCAGGGTCTTTGGTCTCGGGAAGAATCTCTTCTACCGATAAATATTCTGGAACTGAGAGCGATATTCAATGCTCTCAAGGCCTGGCCTCAGCTAGCGAGGGCCAAGTTCATACGGTTTCAATCAGACAACATGACAACTGTTGCGTACATCAACCATCAGGGGGGAACAAGGAGTTCCCTAGCGATGGAAGAAGTGACCAAAATCATTCTATGGGCGGAGTCTCACTCCTGCCACCTGTCTGCTATCCACATCCCAGGAGTGGAAAATTGGGAAGCGGATTGGACCTTCAAACTAGCTTATGTGTTCCCGCCGTTTCCTCTCATCCCCAGGCTGGTAGCCAGGATCCATCAGGAGAGGGCGTCGCTGATCTTGATAGCTCCTGCGTGGCCACGCAGGACTTGGTATACAGATCTAGTGAATATGTCATCGGCTCCACCTTGGAAGCTACCTTTGAGACGAGACCTTCTTGTTCAGGGTCCGTTCGAACATCCAAATCTGGTTTCACTCCAGCTGACTGCTTGGAGATTGAACGCTTGATCTTATCGAAGCGAGGGTTCTCAGATTCTGTTATCGATACTCTTGTTCAGGCCAGAAAGCCTGTAACTAGAAAGATTTACCACAAAATTTGGAAAAAATATATCTGTTGGTGTGAATCTAAAGGATTCCCTTGGGACAAGGTTAAGATTCCTAAGATTCTATCCTTCCTTCAAGAAGGATTGGAAAAAGGATTATCTGCTAGTTCCCTGAAGGGACAGATTTCTGCCTTGTCTGTGTTACTTCACAAAAAGCTGGCAGCTGTGCCAGATGTTCAAGCCTTTGTTCAGGCTCTGGTTAGAATTAAGCCTGTTTACAAACCTTTGACTCCTCCTTGGAGTCTCAACTTAGTTCTTTCAGTTCTTCAGGGGGTTCCGTTTGAACCCTTACATTCCGTTGATATTAAGTTATTATCTTGGAAAGTTTTGTTTTTAGTTGCAATTTCTTCTGCTAGAAGAGTTTCAGAGTTATCTGCTCTGCAGTGTTCTCCTCCTTATCTGGTGTTCCATGCAGATAAGGTGGTTTTACGTACTAAACCTGGTTTTCTTCCAAAAGTTGTTTCTAACAAAAACATTAACCAGGAGATTATCGTACCTTCTCTGTGTCCGAAACCAGTTTCAAAGAAGGAACGTTTGTTGCACAATTTGGATGTTGTTCGCGCTCTAAAATTCTATTTAGATGCTACAAAGGATTTTAGACAAACATCTTCCTTGTTTGTTGTTTATTCCGGTAAAAGGAGAGGTCAAAAAGCAACTTCTACCTCTCTATCTTTTTGGATTAAAAGCATCATCAGATTGGCTTACGAGACTGCCGGACGGCAGCCTCCCGAAAGAATCACGGCTCATTCCACTAGGGCTGTGGCTTCCACATGGGCCTTCAAGAACGAGGCTTCTGTTGATCAGATATGTAAGGCAGCGACTTGGTCTTCACTGCACACTTTTACCAAATTTTACAAGTTTGATACTTTTGCTTCTTCTGAGGCTATTTTTGGGAGAAAGGTTTTGCAAGCCGTGGTGCCTTCCATTTAGGTGACCTGATTTGCTCCCTCCCTTCATCCGTGTCCTAAAGCTTTGGTATTGGTTCCCACAAGTAAGGATGACGCCGTGGACCGGACACACCTATGTTGGAGAAAACAGAATTTATGTTTACCTGATAAATTACTTTCTCCAACGGTGTGTCCGGTCCACGGCCCGCCCTGGTTTTTTTAATCAGGTCTGATAATTTATTTTCTTTAACTACAGTCACCACGGTACCATATGGTTTCTCCTATGCAAATATTCCTCCTTAACGTCGGTCGAATGACTGGGGTAGGCGGAGCCTAGGAGGGATCATGTGACCAGCTTTGCTGGGCTCTTTGCCATTTCCTGTTGGGGAAGAGAATATCCCACAAGTAAGGATGACGCCGTGGACCGGACACACCGTTGGAGAAAGTAATTTATCAGGTAAACATAAATTCTGTTTTTTTGTACAATCGAATTTTCTCTGTGAGTGAGTTAAATTTGCTTGTTATTTAATTTATAAAAATGGATGACATTGAGCAAAATACATGCCTTATGTGTTTAAATGCCATTGTGGAACCACCTGTTACATTTTGTCCCTCATGTATTACTAGGGCATTACAGTGTAAAGAACAAATTTTTAATGATGATGATGATGATGATAATGATTGCCCTCAGTCTGAGGAAATTCAGGTGAATCCGCATGCTTCTCCCCAAGCGTCTCAGCCCATAACACCCGTGCAGGCGACGCCATGTTCTTCGACGGCGTCTACGTCTTTTACTCTGCAGGACATGACTACAGTTATGTCGTCCACCCTTACAGAAGTTTTGTCTAAATTGCCAGTATTACAGGGCAAACGTAGCAGAAAGGAGACCCAGGTGGTCCATGCAACTTCTGATTCTCTGGTGGCAAACTCTGATATACCCTCCCAGGGCTCTGAGGTGGGGGGGTAGGGAGATTTTGTCTGAGGGGGAATTATCTGACTCGGGTAGTGCATTGCCCCAGACAGATTCGGAGGTGATGGCATTCAGATTTAAACTTGAACACCTTCGCCTGTTACTACGGGAGGTTTTGATGACTCTGGATGACTGTGACTCTATTGTGGTCCCTCCAGAAAAATTGTGTAAGATGGACAAATATTTAGAGCTTCCTTCTTACTCTGATGTTTTTCCAGTTCCTAAGAGAATCTCGGAAATTATTACTAAGGAGTGGAAAAGACCGGGTATCCCGTTCTCACCTTCCCCTATTTTTAAGAAAATGTACCCTATACCTGACACTGTTCGGGACGCTTGACAAACGGTCCCTAAGGTGGAGGGTGCTATTTCTACCTTGGCTAAGCGTACAACTATTCCTATTGAGGACAGTTGTACTTTTAAAGTCCCTATGGATAAAAAGTTGGAGGGTCTTCTAAAAAAGTTGTTTGTTCAACAAGGATTTCTGTTACAACCGACGGCATGCATTGTACCAGTCACAACTGCGACTGCTTTTGGTTTGACGCCTTAGAAGAATCTCTTAAGTCTGAGACTTCTTTAGAGGAAATAATGGACAGAATCAAGGCTCTTAAACTAGCCAATTCTTTTGATACGTTAATTCAAACACGAAAGCCTGTTACTAGGAAGATTTACCATAAGATCTGGCGTAAATATCTTTATTGGTGCAAATCCAAGGGCTACTCATGGAGTAAGATTAGGATTCCTAGGATTTTAGCCTTTCTCCAAGAGGGTTTGGAGAAAGGGTTAGCAACAAGTTCCTTAAAGGGACAGATTTCTGCTTTATCTATATTGTTGCACAAGCGTCTGGCAGATGTTCAGTCTTTCTGTCAGGCTCTGACTAGAATCAGGCCTGTGTTTAGACCAATTGCTCCTCCTTGGAGTTTGAATTTAGTTCTTAAGGTTCTTCAACGAGTTCCGTTTGAACCTATGCATTCCATTGATATTAAGTTATTATCATGGAAAGTTTTGTTTCTGGTTGCTATTTCTTCTGCTTGCAGAGTTTCTGAGCTTTCAGCATTACATTGTGATTCTCCTTATCTTATTTTTCATGCTGATAGGGTGGTGTTGCGTACCAAACCAGGTTTCCTTCCTAAGGTAGTTTCCAACAAGAATATTAATCAGGAAATTGTTGTTCCTTCATTGTGTCCTAATCCTTCCTCTAAGCAGGAACGTCTGTTACATAATTTGGACGTAGTCCTGTCCTTGAAGTTTTACTTACAGGTGACTAAGGAATTCCATCAATCTTCTTCTTTATTTGTTGTTTTTTCTGGTAGATGCAAGGGTCAGAAAGCTACGGCTATTTCTCTTTGGCTGAAGAGTATCATCCGTTTTGCATATGAGACTGCGGGAAGGCAGCCTCCTGAACGTATTACAGCTCATTCAACTAGAGCTGTGGCTTCCTCATGGGCATTTAAAAATGATGCTTCTGTCGAACAGATTTGCAAGGCTGCTATTTGATCGTCTCTTCACACTTTTTCCAAATTTTACAAATTTGATACTTTTGCTTCATCTGAGGCTGTTTTTGGGAGAAAGGTTCTTCAAGCAGTGGTGCCTTCCGTTTAGGTTCCTGTCTTCTCCCTCCCTTTCATCCGTGTCCTATTGCTTTGGTATTGTATCCCACAAGTAATAATGAAATCCGTGGACTCGTCATATATTGTAAAAGAAAAGGAAATTTATGCTTACCTGATATATTTATTTCTTTTACGATATGACGAGTCCACTGCCCACCCTGTCATTTTTAAGACAGGTCTTTATTTTTATTAAACTTCAGTCACCTCTGCTCCTTGGCTTTTCATTCTCTTCCTAACTTCGGTCGAATGACTGGAGTGGGAGGGAAGGGAGGAGCTATTTATGCAGCTCTGCTGTGGGGCTCTTTGCCTCCTCCTGCTGACCAGGAGGCGATATCCCACAAGTAAGGATGAAATCCATGGAATCGTCATATCGCAAAATAAATAAATTTATCAGGTAAGCATAAATTTCCTTTTTATTATATTTGCTCTTAGTTGGGATGGCGTATATTTTTTTTTTTTCCCACATAAGATAATATATATTCTTTATGTATAAAAGAGACTAGTATTATACAAATGTGTTACTAAAAAAAATATATAATAAAATGAGTCTGGTAGGTTGGCCAACTTTGTTATACTGTACTCTTATACATACATCATAAACGATACTAATTCAATTTAAAATTAAAGATTGGTTTTAAACCTCAAAACTTAAACTAAAAAACATAAAAAGATAATAGAAATAAAAAGCAGATCTTTAGCAGTGGTAAAATGCAATATTTGTCTTATCCTGAGCGATTAAAAAGTTAATATAAAAAAGGGTACATGTGAAAAAAGGACATACTGTAGTATAGCAATAGCTGTATGGCTACTGGGAGCCTGTGTGTATAGGAGAAAAGTTAGCAGGCGTATCTATCTAACCTTGTTTTCTACTCAGTATGTTGATGATAGTGGAGGAGCGTTTTAATCTCCTGGATGTAGTATTGAGGGTTATTCTGGGTTTTTAAATCCACCCACCTTTCAGATAATTTTCCTTCCGGTTGCTGAACCTGTTAAGTAGGTTTGTGAACTTCACCTTTTAGTGGCTTTTGCGGGCTTCAAATCCACCCTAAGCCCTGATGGTTTTCGAATCCCGTATCCGTTTCGAGGGGTCCGTACTCCAGATGGAGTTTGTAAATGATCACTTAGGTTTCTTCTTTTGCAGGTATCTTTCAAAGCATCCGCACTCCGTTTACTCTTTAAACTGTTGGTTTGTTTGTTGTTTTGAGAGCGCCGGTCCTGGAGCATTTATGCAGTGTGCAGTGTGGACACTTTGAAAGATACCCGCAAAAGAAGAAACCTAAGTGATCATTTACAAACTCCATCTAGAGTACGGACCCCTCGAAACGGATACGGGAAACTAAAACCATCAGGGCTTAGGGTGGATTTGAAGCCCGCAAAATCCACTAAAAGGTGAAGTTATCCATTCACAAACTTACTTAACAGGTTCAGCAACCGGAAGGAAAATTATCTGACAGGTGGGTGGATTTAAAAACCCGGAATAACCCTCAATACTACATCCAGGAGATTAAAACGCTCCTCCACTATCATCAACATGCCGAGTGAAAAACAAGGTTAGATAGATACGCCTGCTAACTTTTCTCCTATACACACAGGCTCCCAGTAGCCATACAGCTATTGCTATACTAAAGGCTGCAGCCTTATCTTTACATATATATGTCCTTTCTCCAACATAGGTGTGTCCGGTCCACGGCGTCATCCTTACTTGTGGGATATTCTCTTCCCCAACAGGAAATGGCAAAGAGCCCAGCAAAGCTGGTCACATGATCCCTCCTAGGCTCCGCCTACCCCAGTCATTCTCTTTGCCGTTGTACAGGCAACATCTCCACGGAGATGGCTTAGAGTTTTTTAGTGTTTAACTGTAGTTTTTATTATTCAATCAAGAGTTTGTTATTTTGAAATAGTGCTGGTATGTACTATTTACTCAGAAACAGAAAAGAGATGAAGATTTCTGTTTGTATGAGGAAAATGATTTTAGCAACCGTCACTAAAATCCATGGCTGTTCCACACAGGACTGTTGAGAGCAATTAACTTCAGTTGGGGGAACAGTGAGCAGTCTCTTGCTGCTTGAGGTATGACACATTCTAACAAGACGATGTAATGCTGGAAGCTGTCATTTTCCCTCTGGGATCCGGTAAGCCATGTTTATTACGATTGTAAATAAGGGCTTCAAAAAGGGCTTATTAAGACTGTAGACTTTTTTTGGGCTAAATCGATTGATTATTAACACATATTTAGCCTTGAGGAATCATTTTATCTGGGTATTTTGATATAATAATATCGGCAGGCACTGTTTTAGACACCTTATTCTTTAGGGGCTTTCCCAAAGCATAGGCAGAGCCTCATTTTCGCGCCGGTGTTGCGCACTTGTTTTTGAGAGGCATGGCATGCAGTCGCATGTGAGAGGAGCTCTGATACTTAGAAAAGACTTTCTCAAGGCGTCATTTGGTATCGTATTCCCCTTGGGGCTTGGTTGGGTCTCAGCAAAGCAGATACCAGGGACTGTAAAGGGGTTAAAGTTCAAAACGGCTCCGGTTCCGTTATTTTAAGGGTTAAAGCTTCCAAATTTGGTGTGCAATACTTTTAAGGCTTTAAGACACTGTGGTGAAAATTTGGTAAATTTTGAACAATTCCTTCATGTTTTTTCGCATTTGCAGTAATAAAGTGTGTTCAGTTTAAAATTTAAAGTGACAGTAACGGTTTTATTTTAAAACGTTTTTTGTACTTGTTATCAAGTTTATGCCTGTTTAACATGTCTGAACTACCAGATAGACTGTGTTCTGAATGTGGGGAAGCCAGAATTCCTATTCATTTAAATAAATGTGATTTATGTGACAATGACAATGATGCCCAAGATGATTCCTCAAGTGAGGGGAGTAAGCATGGTACTGCATCATTCCCTCCTTCGTCTACACGAGTCTTGCCCACTCAGGAGGCCCCTAGTACATCTAGCGCGCCAATACTCCTTACTATGCAACAATTAACGGCTGTAATGGATAATTCTGTCAAAAACATTTTAGCCAAAATGAACACTTATCAGCGTAAGCGCGACTGCTCTGTTTTAGATACTGAAGAGCATGACGACGCTGATATTAATATTTCTTCTGTTATGTGCGATCAGTCCACGGGTCATCATTACTTCTGGGATATAACTCCTCCCCAACAGGAAATGCAAGAGGATTCACCCAGCAGAGCTGATATAGCTCCTCCCCTCTACGTCAGTCCCAGTCATTCTCTTGCACCCAACGACTAGATAGGATGTGTGAGAGGACTATGGTGATTATACTTAGTTTTTATGACTTCAATCAAAAGTTTGTTATTTTACAATAGCACCGGAGCGTGTTATTACTTCTCTGGCAGAGTTTGAAGAAGAATCTACCAGAGTTTTCTACTATGATTTTAACCGGAGTAGTTAAGATCATATTGCTGTTCTCGGCCATCTGAGGGAGGTAAAGACTTCAGATCAGGGGACAGCGGGCAGATGAATCTGCATTGAGGTATGTAGCAGTTTTTATTTTCTGAATGGAATTGATGAAAAAATCCTGCTATACCATTATAATGACATGTATGTATACACTTCAGTATTCTGGGAATGGTTTTTCACCGGAACTACTCTGTTAAAGGTTACTAATCCTTTTAATAAATATTGTCATGTTAAACGTTTTTGCTGGAATGTAGAATCGTTTACATTGCTGAGGTACTGAGTAAATAAATGTTTGGGCATTATTTTCCACTTGGCAATTGTCTGCTTTAAATTGTGACAGTTTCGTTTCTCCTCACTGTTGTGTGTGAGAGGGAGGGGCCGTTTTTGGCGCTCTTTTGCTACGCATCAAAAAAAAAAAAAAAAAAAAAAAAAATTCCAGTCAGCTACTATTATATTTCCTGCATGATCCGGTTCACTGACAGATCTCAGGGGTCTTCAAACTTCTTTGAAGGGAGGTACATTCTCTCAGCAGAGCTGTGAGAATTTTTATTGACTGTGAATAAAAACGTTACTCTGTAATTTTTTATGTCAAATTTAGTTATTTACTAATGGGAACAAACCTTTGCTAAAAGTTGTGTTATTTTAAACTTGATGCTTTAACTGTTTTTTCAGTTCATTATCTCAACTGTCATTTAATCGTTTAAGTACCTCTTTGAGGCACAGTACGTTTTTGCTAAAAAAGATTATAACCAGGTTGCAAGTTATTGCTAGTGTGTTAAACATGTCTGACTCAGAGGAAAATATCTGTGTCATTTGTTCCTATGCCAAGGTGGAGCCCAATAGAAATTTATGTACTAACTGTATTGATGCTACTTTAAATAAAAGTCAATCTGTACAATGTGAACAAATTTCACCAAACTGCGAGGGGAGAGTTATGCCGACTAACTCGCCTCACGCGGCAGTACCTGCATCTCCCGCCCGGGAGGTGCGTGATATTATGGCGCCTAATACATCTGGGCGGCCATTACAGATAACATTACATGATATGGCTACTGTTATGACTGAAGTTTTGTCTAAATTACCAGAACTAAGAGGCAAGCGTGATCACTCTGGGGTGAGAACAGAGTGCGCTGACAATACTAGGGCCATGTCTGATACTGCGTCACAGCTTGCAGAGCATGAGGACGGAGAGCTTCATTCTGTGGGTGACGGTTCTGATCCAAACAGATTGGATTCAGATATTTCAAATTTTAAATTTAAATTGGAGAACCTCCGTGCATTACTAGGGGAGGTCTTAGCAGCTCTCAATGATTGTAACACCATTGCAATACCAGAGAAACTGTGTAGGTTGGATAAATACTTTGCGGTACCGGCGAGTACTGACGTTTTTCCTATACCTAAGAGATTAACTGAAATTGTTACTAAGGAGTGGGATAGACCCGGTGTGCCGTTCTCACCCCCTCCAATATTTAGAAAGATGTTTCCAATAGACGCCACTACTCGGGACTTATGGCAAACGGTCCCTAAGGTGGAGGGAGCAGTTTCTACTTTAGCTAAGCGTACCACTATCCCGGTGGAGGATAGCTGTGCTTTTTCAGATCCAATGGATAAAAAATTAGAGGGTTACCTTAAGAAAATGTTTGTTCAACAAGGTTTTATATTACAACCCCTTGCATGTATCGCGCCGATTACGGCTGCGGCAGCATTTTGGATTGAGTCTCTGGAAGAGAACCTTAGTTCATCTACGCTAGACGATATTATGGACAGGCTTAGAGTCCTTAAACTAGCCAATTCATTCATTTCGGAGGCCGTAGTACATTTAACCAAACTTACGGCTAAGAACTCTGGATTCGCCATACAGGCACGTAGAGCACTGTGGCTAAAATCCTGGTCAGCTGATGTTACTTCTAAGTCCAAATTACTTAATATACCTTTCAAGGGGCAGTCTTTATTTGGGCCCGGGTTGAAAGAAATTATCGCTGACATTACAGGAGGTAAGGGCCACGCCCTACCTCAAGACAAAGCCAAAGCTAAGGCTAGACAGTCTAATTTTCGTCCCTTTCGGAATTTCAAAACTGGAGCAGCGTCAACCTCCACTGCACCAAAACAGGAAGGAGCTGTTGCTCGTTACAGGCAAGGCTGGAAACCTAACCAGTCCTGGAATAAGGGCAAACAGGCCAGGAAACCTGCTGCTGCCCCAAAAACAGCATGAACCGAGAGCCCCCGATCCGGGACCGGATCTAGTGGGGGGCAGACTTTCTCTCTTCGCTCAAGCCTGGGCAAGAGATGTTCAGGATCCCTGGGCGCTGGAGATCATATCTCAGGGATACCTTCTAGACTTCAAATTATCTCCCCCAAAAGGGAGATTTCATCTGTCAAGGTTGTCAACAAACCAGATAAAGAAAGAAGCGTTTCTACGCTGTGTACAAGATCTGTTATTAATGGGAGTGATCCATCCAGTTCCGCGGTCGGAACAAGGACAAGGGTTCTACTCAAACCTGTTTGTGGTTCCCAAAAAAGAGGGAACTTTCAGGCCAATCTTAGATTTAAAGATTCTAAACAAATTCCTAAGAGTTCCATCGTTCAAAATGGAAACTATTCGGACAATCTTACCTATGATCCAAAAGGGTCAGTACATGACCACAGTGGATTTAAAAGATGCTTACCTTCACATACCGATTCACAAAGATCATCAACGGTATCTACGGTTTGCCTTCCTAGACAGGCACTACCAGTTTGTAGCTCTTCCATTCGGATTGGCTACGGCCCCAAGAATCTTCACAAAGGTTCTGGGTGCCCTTCTGGCGGTACTAAGACCGCGAGGGATTTCGGTAGCTCCGTACCTAGACGACATTCTAATACAAGCTTCAAGCTTTCAAACTGCCAAGTCTCATACAGAGTTAGTTCTGGCATTTCTAAGGTCGCATGGATGGAAAGTGAACGAAAAGAAAAGTTCTCTTTTTCCTCTCACAAGAGTTCCATTCTTGGGGACTCTTATAGATTCTGTAGAAATGAAGATTTACCTGACAGAAGACAGGTTAACAAGGCTTCAGGATGCATGCCGTGTCCTTCATTCCATTCAACACCCGTCAGTGGCTCAATGCATGGAGGTGATCGGCTTAATGGTAGCGGCAATGGACATAGTACCTTTTGCACGCCTACACCTCAGACCGCTGCAATTGTGCATGCTAAGTCAGTGGAATGGGGATTACTCAGATTTGTCCCCTACCCTGAATCTGAATCAAGAGACCAGAAATTCTCTTCTATGGTGGCTTTATCGACCACACCTGTCCAGGGGGATGCCATTCAGCAGGCCAGACTGGACAATCGTAACAACAGACGCCAGCCTGCTAGGTTGGGGCGCTGTCTGGAATTCTCTGAAGACTCAGGGATTATGGAATCAGGAGGAGAGTCTCCTTCCAATAAACATTCTGGAATTGAGGGCAGTTCTCAATGCCCTTCTAGCTTGGCCCCAATTAACAACTCAGGGGTTCATCAGGTTTCAGTCGGACAATATCACGACTGTAGCTTACATCAACCATCAGGGAGGGACAAGAAGCTCCCTAGCAATGATGGAAGTATCAAAGATAATTCGCTGGGCAGAGTCTCACTCTTGCCATCTGTCAGCAATCCACATCCCGGGAGTGGAGAACTGGGAGGCGGATTTCTTGAGTCGCCAGACTTTTCATCCGGGAGAGTGGGAACTTCATCCGAAAATTTTTGCCCAAATACTTCGACGTTGGGGCAAACCAGAGATAGATCTCATGGCGTCTCGCCAGAACGCCAAACTTCCTCACTACGGGTCCAGATCCAGGGATCCGGGAGCGGTTCTGATAGATGCTTTGACAGCACCTTGGAACTTCGGGATGGCTTATGTGTTTCCACCCTTCCCGCTGCTTCCTCGATTGATTGCGAAAATCAAACAAGAGAGAGCATCTGTGATTCTAATAGCGCCTGCATGGCCACGCAGGACTTGGTATGCAGATCTAGTGGACATGTCATCCTGTCCACCTTGGTCTCTACCTCTAAGACAGGACCTTCTGATACAGGGTCCATTCAAACATCAAAATCTAACTTCTCTGAAACTGACTGCTTGGAAATTGAACGCTTGATTTTATCAAAGCGTGGTTTTTCTGAGTCGGTTATTGATACCCTGATTCAGGCTAGGAAGCCTGTTACCAGAAAGATTTACCATAAAATATGGCGCAAAATACCTATACTGGTGCGAATCCAAACGTTACTCCTGGAGTAAGGTTAGGATCCCTAGGATATTGTCTTTTCTACAAGAAGGTTTAGAAAAGGGTTTATCGGCTAGTTCATTAAAGGGACAGATTTCAGCTCTGTCCATCTTGTTACACAGGCGTCTGTCAGAAAATCCAGACGTCCAGGCTTTTTGTCAAGCTTTAGCTAGGATCAAGCCTGTGTTTAAAGCCGTTGCTCCGCCATGGAGTTTAAACTTAGTTCTTAACGTTTTACAAGGTGTTCCATTTGAACCCCTTCATTCCATTGATATAAAATTTTTATCTTGGAAAGTTCTGTTTTTAATGGCTATTTCCTCGGCTCGAAGAGTCTCTGAGTTATCAGCATTACATTGTGATTCTCCTTATCTGATTTTTCACACAGATAAGGTAGTTCTGCGTACTAAACCTGGGTTCTTACCTAAGGTAGTTACTAACAGGAATATCAATCAAGAGATTGTTGTTCCATCCTTGTGTCCAAATCCTTCTTCAAAGAAGGAACGTCTTCTACACAATCTGGATGTAGTTCGTGCCCTCAAGTTCTACTTGCAGGCAACTAAAAATTTTCGCCAAACTTCTTCCCTGTTTGTCGTTTATTCTGGACAGAGGAGAGGTCAAAAAGCTTCTGCTACCTCTCTCTCTTTTTGGCTTCGTAGCATAATACGTTTAGCCTATGAGACTGCTGGACAGCAGCCTCCTGAAAGAATTACAGCTCATTCCACTAGAGCTGTGGCTTCCACTTGGGCCTTTATGAATGAGGCCTCTGTTGAACAGATTTGCAAGGCTGCAACTTGGTCTTCGCTTCATACTTTTTCCAAATTTTACAAATTTGACACTTTTGCTTCTTCGGAGGCTATTTTTGGGAGAAAGGTTCTTCAGGCAGTGGTTCCTTCTGTATAATGAGCCTGCCTATCCCTCCCGTCATCCGTGTACTTTTGCTTTGGTATTGGTATCCCAGAAGTAATGATGACCCGTGGACTGATCGCACATAACAGAAGAAAACATAATTTATGCTTACCTGATAAATTCCTTTCTTCTGTTGTGCGATCAGTCCACGGCCCGCCCTGTTTTTTAAGGCAGGTAAATATCTTTTAAATTATACTCCAGTCACCACTTCACCCTTGGTTACTCCTTTCTCGTTGATTCTTGGTCGAATGACTGGGACTGACGTAGAGGGGAGGAGCTATATCAGCTCTGCTGGGTGAATCCTCTTGCATTTCCTGTTGGGGAGGAGTTATATCCCAGAAGTAATGATGACCCGTGGACTGATCGCACAACAGAAGAAAGGAATTTATCAGGTAAGCATAAATTATGTTTTCTGAAGGGCCCCTAACTCAGTCTGATGGGGCCAGGGAGGTTTTGTCTGAGGGAGAAATTACTGATTCAGGGAACATTTCTCAACAAGCTGAACCTGATGTGATTGCATTTAAATTTAAGTTGGAACATCTCCGCATTCTGCTTAAGGAGGTATTATCCACTCTGGATGATTGTGACAAGTTGGTCATCCCAGAGAAACTATGTAAAATGGACAAGTTCCTAGAGGTGCCGGGGCTCCCAGAAGCTTTTCCTATACCCAAGCGGGTGGCGGACATTGTTAATAAAGAATGGGAAAGGCCCGGTATTCCTTTCGTCCCTCCCCCCATATTTAAAAAATTGTTTCCTATGGTCGACCCCAGAAAGGACTTATGGCAGACAGTCCCCAAGGTCGAGGGAGCGGTTTCCACTTTAAACAAACGCACCACTATACCCATAGAGGATAGTTGTGCTTTCAAAGATCCTATGGATAAAAAATTAGAAGGTTTGCTTAAAAAGATGTTTGTTCAGCAGGGTTACCTTCTACAACCAATTTCATGCATTGTCCCTGTCGCTACAGCCGCATGTTTCTGGTTCGATGAGCTGATAAAGGCGGTCGACAGTGATTCTCCTCCTTATGAGGAGATTATGGACAGAATCAATGCTCTCAAATTGGCTAATTCTTTCACCCTAGACGCCACCTTGCAATTGGCTAGGTTAGCGGCTAAGAATTCTGGGTTTGCTATTGTGGCGCGCAGAGCGCTTTGGTTGAAATCTTGGTCGGCTGATGCGTCTTCCAAGAACAAGCTACTTAACATTCCTTTCAAGGGGAAAACGCTGTTTGGCCCTGACTTGAAAGAGATTATCTCGGATATCACTGGGGGTAAGGGCCACGCACTTCCTCAGGATCGGCCTTTAATGGCAAAAAATAAACCTAATTTTCGTCCCTTTCGTAGAAACGGACCAGCCCAAAGTGCTACGTCCTCTAAGCAAGAGGGTAATACTTCTCAAGCCAAGCCAGCTTGGAGACCAATGCAAGGCTGGAACAAGGGAAAGCAGGCCAAGAAACCTGCCACTGCTACCAAGACAGCATGAAATGTTGGCCCCCGATCCGGGACCGGATCTGGTGGGGGGCAGACTCTCTCTCTTCGCTCAGGCTTGGGCAGGAGATGTTCTGGATCCTTGGGCGCTAGAAATAGTCTCCCAAGGTTATCTTCTGGAATTCAAGGGACTTCCCCCAAGGGGGAGGTTCCACAGGTCTCAGTTGTCTTCAGACCACATAAAAAGACAGGCATTCTTACATTGTGTAGAAGACCTGTTAAAAATGGGAGTGATTCATCCCGTTCCATTAAGAGAACAAGGGATGGGGTTCTACTCCAATCTGTTCATAGTTCCCAAAAAAGAGGGAACGTTCAGACCAATCTTAGATCTCAAGATCTTAAACAAGTTTCTCAAGGTTCCATCGTTCAAGATGGAAACCATTCGAACTATTCTTCCTTCCATCCAGGAAGGTCAATTCATGACCACGGTGGATTTAAAGGATGCGTATCTACATATTCCTATCCACAAGGAACATCATCGGTTCCTGAGGTTCGCATTCCTGGACAAACATTACCAGTTCGTGGCGCTTCCTTTCGGATTAGCCACTGCTCCAAGGATTTTCACAAAGGTACTAGGGTCCCTTCTAGCTGTGCTAAGACCAAGGGGCATTGCTGTAGTACCTTACTTGGACGACATTCTGATTCAAGCGTCGTCCCTTCCTCAAGCAAAGGCTCACACGGACATTGTCCTGGCCTTTCTCAGATCTCACGGATGGAAAGTGAACGTGGAAAAGAGTTCTCTATCTCCGTCAACAAGGGTTCCCTTCTTGGGAACAATAATAGACTCCTTAGAAATGAGGATTTTTCTGACAGAGGCCAGAAAAACAAAACTTCTAGACTCTTGTCGGATACTCCATTCCGTTCCTCTTCCTTCCATAGCTCAGTGCATGGAAGTGATCGGGTTGATGGTAGCGGCAATGGACATAGTTCCTTTTGCACGCATTCATCTAAGACCATTACAACTGTGCATGCTCAGTCAGTGGAATGGGGACTATACAGACTTGTCTCCGAAGATACAAGTAAATCAGAGGACCAGAGACTCACTCCGTTGGTGGCTGTCCCTGGACAACCTGTCACGAGGGATGACATTCCGCAGTGGGTCATTGTCACGACCGACGCCAGTCTGATGGGCTGGGGCGCGGTCTGGGGATCCCTGAAAGCTCAGGGTCTTTGGTCTCGGGAAGAATCTCTTCTACCGATAAATATTCTGGAACTGAGAGCGATATTCAATGCTCTCAAGGCTTGGCCTCAGCTTGCGAGGGCCAAGTTCATACGGTTTCAATCAGACAACATGACAACTGTTGCGTACATCAACCATCAGGGGGGAACAAGGAGTTCCCTGGCGATGGAAGAAGTGACCAAAATCATTCTATGGGCGGAGTCTCACTCCTGCCACCTGTCTGCTATCCACATCCCAGGAGTGGAAAATTGGGAAGCGGATTTTCTGAGTCGTCAGACATTGCATCCGGGGGAGTGGGAACTCCATCCGGAAATCTTTGCCCAAGTCACTCAGCTGTGGGGCATTCCAGACATGGATCTGATGGCCTCTCGTCAGAACTTCAAAGTTCCTTGCTACGGGTCCAGATCCAGGGATCCCAAGGCGGCTCTAGTGGATGCACTAGTAGCACCTTGGACCTTCAAACTAGCTTATGTGTTCCCGCCGTTTCCTCTCATCCCCAGGCTGGTAGCCAGGATCAATCAGGAGAGGGCGTCGGTGATCTTGATAGCTCCTGCGTGGCCACGCAGGACTTGGTACGCAGATCTGGTGAATATGTCATCGGCTCCTCCTTGGAAGCTACCTTTGAGACGAGACCTTCTTGTTCAGGGTCCGTTCGAACATCCGAATCTGGTTTCACTCCAGCTGACTGCTTGGAGATTGAACGCTTGATCTTATCGAAGCGAGGATTCTCAGATTCTGTTATCGATACTCTTGTTCAGGCCAGAAAGCCTGTAACTAGAAAGATTTACCACAAAATTTGGAAAAAATATATCTGTTGGTGTGAATCTAAAGGATTCCCTTGGGACAAGGTTAAGATTCCTAGGATTCTATCCTTCCTTCAAGAAGGATTGGAAAAAGGATTATCTGCAAGTTCCCTGAAGGGACAGATTTCTGCCTTGTCTGTGTTACTTCACAAAAAGCTGGCCGCTGTGCCAGATGTTCAAGCCTTTGTTCAGGCTCTGGTTAGAATTAAGCCTGTTTACAAACCTTTGACTCCTCCTTGGAGTCTCAATTTAGTTCTTTCAGTTCTTCAGGGGGTTCCGTTTGAACCCTTGCATTCCGTTGATATTAAGTTATTATCTTGGAAAGTTTTGTTTTTAGTTGCAATTTCTTCTGCTAGAAGAGTTTCAGAATTATCTGCTCTGCAGTGTTCTCCTCCTTATCTGGTGTTCCATGCAGATAAGGTGGTTTTACGTACTAAACCTGGTTTTCTTCCAAAAGTTGTTTCTAACAAAAACATTAACCAGGAGATTATCGTACCTTCTCTGTGTCCGAAACCAGTTTCAAAGAAGGAACGTTTGTTGCACAATTTGGATGTTGTTCGCGCTCTAAAATTCTATTTAGATGCTACAAAGGATTTTAGACAAACATCTTCCTTGTTTGTTGTTTATTCTGGTAAAAGGAGAGGTCAAAAAGCAACTTCTACCTCTCTCTCTTTTTGGATTAAAAGCATCATCAGATTGGCTTACGAGACTGCCGGACGGCAGCCTCCCGAAAGAATCACAGCTCATTCCACTAGGGCTGTGGCTTCCACATGGGCCTTCAAGAACGAGGCTTCTGTTGATCAGATATGTAGGGCAGCGACTTGGTCTTCACTGCACACTTTTACCAAATTTTACAAGTTTGATACTTTTGCTTCTTCTGAGGCTATTTTTGGGAGAAAGGTTTTGCAAGCCGTGGTGCCTCCCATTTAGGTGACCTGATTTGCTCCCTCCCTTCATCCGTGTCCTAAAGCTTTGGTATTGGTTCCCACAAGTAAGGATGACGCCGTGGACCGGACACACCTATGTTGGAGAAAACAGAATTTATGTTTACCTGATAAATTACTTTCTCCAACGGTGTGTCCGGTCCACGGCCCGCCCTGGTTTTTTTAATCAGGTCTGATAATTTATTTTCTTTAACTACAGTCACCACGGTACCATATGGTTTCTCCTATGCAAATATTCCTCCTTAACGTCGGTCGAATGACTGGGGTAGGCGGAGCCTAGGAGGGATCATGTGACCAGCTTTGCTGGGCTCTTTGCCATTTCCTGTTGGGGAAGAGAATATCCCACAAGTAAGGATGACGCCGTGGACCGGACACACCGTTGGAGAAAGTAATTTATCAGGTAAACATAAATTCTGTTTTTTTCACATGAACCCTTTCTTCTTTTCTCTTGCAAGATGTATCGAGTCCACCGATTCATCCAATACTTGTGGGATATTCTCCTTCCCAACAGGAAATGGCAAAGAGAGCACCCACAGCAGAGCTGTCTATATAGCTCCTCCCCTAACTCCACCCCCCAGTCATTCTCTTTGCCAGCTCTAAGCAATAGGAAGGGTAAAGTGATTGTGGTGACAAAAATATTAGTTTTATTTTCTTCAAGCAAGAGTTTGTTATTTTAAATGGTACCGGTGTGTACTATTTACTCTCAAGCAGAAAAGAGATGAAGATTTCTGCATGGAGGATGATGATCTTAGCATTTTGATCCATTGCTGTTAACACAGAGGCTGAGGAGTACAGGAAACTTCAGTTGAGGAACAGTTTTGCAGGCTGAGGTAATGTTCAGTCATTGTTTTCTAGAAAGACAGTGATATTTCAAGAAAAGGGTTGACATTATCCCCATGAGGGTAAGGGTAAGCTGTAATCAAACACTTATGGTAGTATTGCAAGCTTGCATAAGGGCTAAGTTACTGCTGGTTGACACTTATGTATTAAAGCAAACGTTTTTTGATGTATTTGGTAAAAACGTTTTTGGGACTTTTTATTTAGAGGGTTAATTTGGCTTATTTTGAGATTTACATCCCACATGGCTGTTTTTAACACTTGAGGTGTTACTTTAAGGCCCAACAGACATTGTGTAAGAGGTGGGCGAGGCCTAATTTCGCGCCTTAGATGCGCAGCTGCTTTTATTTCTGGACAGCAAACTGCAACACAGGAGGGTCCTGAAGTGGTTTTGGGGCCAAAACGAAGCTTTATTCCCTCAAATTCAACCCCTAAGGGCAGGTAGGCGCCACAGCAGAGCTGTGGCAAGGTGCTGACTGTATATTTTCCGTTTTTTTGACTCTTGTCAATCCGGTTTTGTTATTAAGGGGTTAATTTCATTCTTTACTAGTGGTGCAACCTTACTAAGGCTTTCTACATATGCTGTAAAAAATTTAAAGGATTTGTGACTTTTAAGCAGTTTTGCAGAACGTGTTCATGTTTTTTTCTCTTAAAGGCACAGTACGGTTTTTTTGAAATTGTTGTTTTACATTGAATAAAGTGTTTTCCAAGCTTGCTTGTCTCATTACTAGCCTGTTAAACATGTCTGACATCAAGGAAACTCCTTGTTCAATATGTTTAGAAGCCATTGTGGAACCCCCTCTTAGAATGTGTCCCACTTGTACTGAGATGTCTATTAATTTTAAAGAGCATATTGTAGCACTTAAAAATGTAGCGCTAGAGGATTCTCAGACAGAAAGAAAGATGGTTATGCCATCTAGTTCTCCCCAAGTGTCACAACCAGTAATGCCCGCACAAGTGACGCCAAGTACCTCTAGTGCGTCTACTTCATTTACCTTACAAGACATGGCTGCAGTTATGAATTCTACCCTCACAGAGGTTTTATCTAAACTGCCTGGATTACAAGGGAAGCGTGATAGAAAGCTCAGCATTTGTTCTAAACCCAGAGCTGACGCTTTAGTAGCCGTATCCGATATACCCTCACAATGATCTGAATTAGGGGTACGGGATTTGCTGTCTGAGGGAGAGATTTCTGATTCAGGAAAGACGCTCCCTCAGACAGACTCTGATATGATGGCCTTTAAATTTAAGCTAGAACACCTCCGCTTGTTGTTCAGGGAGGTATTAGCGACTCTAGATGATTGTGACCCTATTGTGGTTCCAGAGAAATTGTGTAAAATGGACAAATACTTAGAGGTTCCTGTTTACACTGATGTTTTTCCGGTCCCTAAGAGGATTGCGGACATTGTTTCTAAGGAGTGAGATAGACCAGGTATTCCGTTCGCTCCCCCTCCTGCTTTTAAGAAAATGTTTCCCATATCTGACACCATGCGGGACTCGTGGCAGACGGTCCCTAAGGTGGAGGGAGCTGTTTCTACACTAGCTAAGCTTACAACTATACCTATTGAAGACAGTTGTGCTTTCAGAGATCCTATGGATAAAAAATTAGAGGGTCTCCTAAAGAAAATTTTTGTTCATCAAGGTTTTCTTCTGCAACCTATTGCGTGCATTGTTCCTGTAACTACTGCAGCTGCTTTTTGGTTTGAGGCTCTGGAAGAGGCTCTCCAGGGGGAGACCCCATTAGATGATATTCTGGATAGAATTAAGGCTCTTAAGCTGGCTAATTCTTTCATTACAGATGCCGCCTTTCATCTAGCTAAATTAGCGGTAAAAAATTCAGGTTTTGCCATTTTAGCGCGTAGAGCGTTATGGCTTAAGTCCTGGTCTGCTGATGTGTCATCAAAATCAAAGCTTTTGACCATCCCTTTCAAAGGAAAGACCCTATTCAGGCCTGAACTGAGGGAAATTATTTCAGACATCACTGGAGGGAAAGGACATACCCTCCCTCAGGATAAAACAAATAAGATAAGGACCAAACAAAATAATTTTCGTTCTTTTCGAAACTTCAAGAGTGGTCCCGCTTCAGCTTCCCCTGCTACAAAGCAAGAAGGGAATTTTGCTCAATCCAAGTCAGTCTAGAGACCTAACCAGGCTTGGAACAAGGGTAAACAGGCCAAGAAGCCTGCAGCTGCCTCCAAGACAGCATGAAGGGGTAGCCCCCGATCCGGGACCGGATCTAGTAGGGGGCAGACTCTCTCTCTTCGCTCAGGTTTGGGCAAGAGATGTTCAGGATTCCTGGGCTTTAGAAATTGTTTCCCAGGGATATCTTCTGGACTTCAAAGATTCCCCCCCAAGGGGGAGATTTCACATTTCTCAATTGTCTGCAAACCAGACAAAAAGAGAGGCGTTCTTACGTTGTGTAGAAGACCTACATACCATGGAAGTGATTCACCCAGTTCCAAGAGCGGAACAGGAGCAAGGGTTTTACTCCAACCTGTTTGTGGTTCCCAAAAAAGAAGGAACTTTCAGACCAATCTTGGATCTCAAGATCCTAAACAAATTCCTTAGAGTCCCGTCTTTCAAGATGGAGACTATTCAGACAATTCTGCCACTGATCCAGGAGGGTCAATATATGACCACCGTGGACTTAAAGGATGCGTATCTGCATATTCCTATTCACAGAGATCATCACCAATTTCTCAGGTTCACCTTTCTGGACAGGCATTACCAGTTCATGGCCCTTCCCTTCGGGTTGGCCACGGCTCCCAGAATTTTCACAAAAGTGCTAGGGTCCCTTCTGGCGGTTCTAAGACCGCGGGGCATAGCAGTGGCGCCTTATTTAGACGACATCTTAATTCAAGCGTCAAACTTCCAACTAGCCAAGTCTCACACGGACATCGTGTTGGCTTTTCTGAGATCTCATGGGTGGAAGATGAACATAAAAAAAGAGTTCTCTCTCCCCCCTCACAAGAGTTTCCTTCCTAGGAACTCTGATAGACTCGGTAGAAATGAAAATATTTCTGACGGAGGTCAGGAAATCAAAACTTGTAAACACTTGCCGAGCTCTTCATTCCATTCCTCGGCCGTCAGTGGCTCAGTGTATGGAGGTAATCGGACTAATGGTAGCGGCAATGGACATAGTTCCGTTTGCCCGACTACACCTCAGACCACTGCAACTGTGCATGCTCGAGCAGTGGAATGGGGATCATGCAGATTTATCTCCTCAGATAGATCTGGATCAGGAGACCAGAGATTCTCTTCTCTGGTGGTTGTCACAGGTTCACCTGTCTCGGGGAATGTGTTTCCGCAGACCAGAGTGGGTCATAGTTACGACCGATGCCAGCCTACTGGGCTGGGGTGCAGTCTGGAACTCCCTGAAAGCACAGGGGTTATGGTCTCAGGAGGAGACTCTCCTCTCATTCAACATTCTAGAACTGAGAGCGATATTCAATGCGCTTCAGGCGTGGCCTCAACTGGCTGCGGCCAAATTCATCAGATTTCAGTCGGACAACATCACGACTGTAGCTTATATCAATCATCAAGGGGGAACACGAAGTTCTCTAGCGATGATAGAGGTTTCCAAAATAATCCGATGGGCAGAGACTCACTCTTGCCATCTTTCAGCAATCCATATCCCAGGGGTAGAGAACTGGGAGGCGGATTTCCTAAGTCGTCAGACTTTTAATCCAGGGGAGTGGGAGCTCCATCCGGAGGTATTTCCCCAACTGATTCAGTTAAGGGGCACATGAGAATTGGATCTGATGGAGTCTCGTCAGAATGCCAAGCTTACTTGTTACGGGTCCAGGTTAAGGGATCCCCAGGCAGTACTGATAGATGCTCTAGCAGTGCCCTGGTCCTTCAACCTGGCCTATGTGTTTCCACCATTCCCTCTCCTTTCTCGTCTGATTGCCAGAATCAAGCAGGAGAGAGCTTCAGTGATTTTGATAGCACCTGCGTAGCCACGCAGGACTTGGTATGCAGATCTGGTGGACATGTCATCCGTCCCACCATGGACTCTGCCGCTGAGGCAGGGCCTTCTGATTTAAGGTCCATTCAAGCATCCAAATCTAATTTCTCTGCGTCTGACTGCTTGGAGATTGAACGCTTGATTTTAGCAAAGCATGGTTTCTCTGAATCGGTCATTGATACCTTGATTCAGGCTAGAAAGCCTGTCACCAGGAAAATCTATCATAAGATATGGCGTAAATATCTTTACTGATGTGATGCCAAGGGTTACTCATGGAGTAAGATCAGGATTTCTAGGCTATTATCTTTTCTCTAAGAAGGATTGGAGAAGGGATTATCAGCTAGTTCTTTAAAGGGACAAATATCTGCTGTCTATCCTTTTACACAAGCGTCTGGCAGATGTTCCAGACGTTCAGGCGTTTTGTCAGGCTCTAGTTAGAATCAAGCCTGTGTTTAAACCTGTTGCTCCGCCATGGAGTTTAAATTTAGTTCTTAAAGTTCTTCAAGGGGTTCCGTTTGAACCTATGCATTCCATAGATATTAAGCTTCTATCTTGGAAAGTTCTGCTTTTAGTAGCTATCTCTTCGGCTCGAAGAGTTTCTGAATTATCTGCTTTACAGTGCGACTCGCCTTATCTTGTTTTCCATGCGGATAAGGTGGTTTTGCGTACCAAACCTGGATTCCTTCCTAAGGTTGTTTCTAATAGGAATATCAATCAGGAAATTGTTGTTCCTTCTCTGTGTCCTAATCCTTCTTCCAAGAAGGAACGTCTGTTGCACAACCTAGATGTGGTTCGTGCTTTAAAGTTCTACTTACAAGCAACTAAAGATTTCCGTCAAACATCTTCATTGTTTGTTGTCTATTCTGGAAAGCAGAGAGGTCAAAAGGCTACGGCAACCTCTCTTTCTTTTTGGCTGAAAAGCATCATCCGTTTGGCTTATGAGACTGCTGGCCAGCAGCCTCCTGAAAGGATTACTGCTCACTCTACTAGAGCAGTGGCTTCCACATGGGCTTTTACTTTTTCCAAATTTTACAAATTCGATACTTTTGCTTCTTCGGAGGCTATTTTTGGGAGATAGGTTCTACAAGCAGTGGTGCCTTCCGTTTAAGGTACCTGTCTTGTCCCTTCCTTCATCCGTGTCCTAAAGCTTTGGTACTGGTATCCCACAAGTATGGATGAATCCGTGGACTCGATACATCTTACAAGAGAAAACAGAATTTATGCTTACCTGATAAATTTCTTTCTCTTGTGATGTATCGAGTCCACGGCCCGCCCTGTTTATTTAAGACAGGTAGTATATTTTTATTTAAAAAACTTCAGTCACCTCTGCACCCTATAGTTTCTCCTTTTTCTTGCTAGCCTTCGGTCGAATGACTGGGGGGTGGAGCTAAGGGAGGAGCTATATAGACAGCTTTGCTGTGGGTGCTCTCTTTGCCACTTCCTGTAAGGAAGGAGAATATCCCACAAGTATGGATGAATCCGTGGACTCGATACATCACAAGAGAGAAATTTATCAAGTAAGCATAAATTCTGTTTTTTCTAAATTTTTCAAATTTGTTACTTTTGCCTCTGCTGAGGCTGTTTTTGGGAGAAGGGTTCTTCAAGCAGTGGTGCCTTCCGTTTAGGTTACCTGTCTTGTCCCTCCCGTTTCATCCGTGTACTATAGCTTTGGTATTGTATCCCACAAGTAAGGATGAAATCCGTGGACTCATCGTATCTTGAAAAAGAAAAGGAAATTTATGCTTACCTGATAAATTTATTTCTTTTTCGATACGATGAGTCCATGGCCCGCCCTGTTCTATGAGACAGGTTATTAAATTTTTGTTAAACTTCAGACACCTCTACACCTTGGGTTTTCCTTTCTCTTCCTAACTTCGGTCGAATGACTGGGTTGGGAGGGAAGGGAGGAGCTATATATACAGCTCTGCTGTGGTGCTCTTTGCCTCCTCCTGCTGACCAGGAGACGATATCCCACAAGTAAGGATGAAATCCGTGGACTCATCGTATCGAAAAAGAAATACATTTATTAGGTAAGCATAAATTTCTTTTTTAATTAGTGCACTGCTTTTCAATGCATTTCAATAGCAGTCCCATGACTGAAAAAAAAGGTGGTTATTCTGAAACGGCGCAAATTGAACCGGCGTAAACCGAGGGCCACCTGTATATTAAAGTTAGGGGGTGTTAGGGTTAGACTTAGGGTTAGGTTTAGGGGTTTATAATTTTAGTATAGTGGAGGCTACGTTGGGGATGGCAGATTAGGGGTAAATAACATTATGTAGGTGTCGGCGATGTTGGGGGCAGCAGATTAGGGGTTAATAAGTATAATGTAGGTGTCGGCGATGTTGGGGGCGGCAGATTAGGGGTGTTTAGACTCGTGGTTTATGTTAGGGTGTTAGGTGTAAACTTAACTTTTGTTTCCCCATAGGAATCAATGGGGCTGCGTTACGGAGCTTTACGCTCTTTTATTGCAGGTGTTAGGCTTTTTTTTAGCCATCTCTCCCCATTGATGTCTATGGGAAAATCAGGCACGAGCGCGTAAAACCAGCTTACCGCAGCGCTGGTATTGGAGTGCGGTATGGAGCTCAATTTTGCTCTATGCTCACTTCTTGCCTGCTAATGCCGGGTTTATGAAAACCTGTAATAGCAGTGCTGTAGGGAGGTGAGCGGTGACAATAAATTGCAAGTTAGTACCGAGCCGCTCATAACGCAAAACTCGTAATCTAGCCGATAGACTCGGGTGTATTTAACTTAAAGGGACATGAAACCCAAAATGTTTCTTTCATGGTTCATTTAGAGAATACAAATTTAAACAACTTTCTAATTTACTTCTATTATCTAATCTGTTTCATTCTCTTGGTATCATTTGTTGAAGGAGCAGCAATGCACTAATGGTTTCTAACTAAACACATGGGTAAGCCAATCACAATTGTGCTGCCTCAATGAGGCATAGAATATTACATAGCCTCTGTTATGTTCATGTTGTTATAGTTAAGAAATCATATATTTTTATGCCATTGTTTTCTAGGCTTCCCTGTGTTTGTTCTGTACTGCCATCTAGCGACCCTTTTTGGTAATGCTCCTGTTTTCTAGAAAGTCTTACCCTTGACCTTATTATGCATTTCCTTTTTGTGTATTGCTCCGCCCTTGTAGTTTTATGATGTTTTCCTGTGTCATGGCCACAGCTAACAGGCCTTATGTAACAAGCACTCATGTTAATACATTGCAAGCTACGATCAGTATAATCTTTTGACCGCAAAATACTTTAACCATTCATTCATCTGCTGTATTCATTATCTGCTGTAACCTGATATTCAGAATAAAGCAACTTTGTGGATGAACAAGGTATTGGTGAGTTCAGCTATCTGACAAGGATTGTCTGCAGTGATTGTATCTTCTTATACAGGCCAGGCATAGAGGTCTCCGCAAGGGATAGATCATTATTACAACTATCTGAGTCAGAATAGTCAAAAGATGTATAGAATTCCTACAGCCTGCTATGTATATGTGTGTGTTTAATCTGCAATCAAGCTCAGGGTCATCCGCCATCTTGTGAAAGCACATGTCGCACAAGTTTACTGCACTTCATCTGAATGTTGAAAACTGTTTCTCTGCATTGAACTGTTACCCCACCTGTCTAAGCTGCTGTTTGTCTTCTTAAAGAGACTACCATTTTTTGCAAAACTTGAAAAAATGTCTAGACAAGGCTCTGAGCACTCTTTTATAGCCGAACCTACGCAGATACATCATGCCTCTGAACCCACAGACGTACAGGGAGCAGATCCTGCAGATATTGCTGAACAGAGTGTAAGACCCAAACGTACAATAAAACCGACACATAAACTCAGAGAAAACTATGAATTCACTAGAGATGAGTACTCCAGCAATCTGTCAGACCTTTGGGACAGAATTTCACAATGCATGTCAGTTTTGTCACACTTTAATGACCAACCAGCCAAATTGAGAGACTCTATAGATCACCTATCTGCTGCATATGAACGATACCAGCGGCTGTCTGCAAAATACACAGCCTTCTTACAGGACTTTAATATAGAGGACTCTTCAGCAGAACTGACTAGGACTGATGCACTGGACCAACATGCAAACGGCTAAAGAAAAGGCAGAGTTCCGCATTGCTCAACTGCAGGAGACCAGATCTCATAGATCCACATCAACTAAGCTCACTGCACGTTCTTCTAGATCCTCTCACTCCAGAAGTTTAACATTAAGCGACAAGCTAATAGAGGCCCGTGCTGATGCAGAATCAAAAAAAGTGCAAAACTCCTTTATCAGAAGGGAAGCAGAAATGGAAGCCCAAAGCAAAGCACAAAGGGCTGCCCAGCAAGCAGAAATGGCTGCCCAGCAAGCAAAGGTGGATTCCCAAATAAAGGTTCTGCAAATGGAAAAGGAAGAAGCAGCAGCCCTAGCAAGGCTGAAAGTCCTTGAACAAGCAATGGGAGAAAGTACTAATTCAGATTGCCATATCCCAGCAGATCTGGAAGACCCAGTTGAACGCACTAGTAAATAAGTGCTAAAGCATAATATTTGCAACGATACAGAGTCATCTCCTGTGCCTACTACTAACACCATCGTTCTCAATCTCAACACAGAGACCTCTCAGCACCAAATGCCTGAGCCTCTTCAAATCCACAACACAAGTGCATCTAAGCAGCAAATCGCATCACCTCCCGCTGACAATAAGGTGACTTCCAGTGACAAGCCGCAGCTCAAGCCACAGCTAGCAGAAGCCTTAGAGACTACACCACAGTTGAATGCTCTTGCAACATCATTTTATCCTGGTAAACTTCACCCTTCTTCACCAAAGAACTTTCACACCCAAGGGGTTCCTCAAGTTACTTTGGCACCAAAGAGTGAGAGATCAGACTTGACTGACTTTGCCAGATACATGATACGCCGTGAGCTCATTAAAACAAGCCTCTCAAGGTTTGATGACTGTCCAGAGAGCTACAGGGCCTGGAGATCAACCTTCAAGGCTGCTACCGCTGATCTCGACCTTACAACCAAGGAGGAACTTGATTTGCTCATAAAGTGGCTGGGGCCGGAATCTGCAGATCGTGTTAAAAGACTGAGAACAGTACATGTTGACCACCCAGATGCAGGCCTTGTTGCTGCATGGGCAAGACTTGAGCAAGCCTATGGTAGCTCTGAAGCCATAGAAAGCGCTCTTTTTCAAGAGACTGCAAAACTTCCCAAAAATAGGAAACAAAGACTATCGCAAGCTCCAAGAATTAAGTGACCTCCTCATGGAGCTAGAGTTGGCAAAGACAGACCCACGTCTACCTGGACTAAGCTTTCTGGACACTGCTCATGGTGTCCTGTGTGGTCTAAACTGCCATATAACCTGCAAGAGAAATGGGCACAACAGGGCTCAAGATACAAAAGAGACTATAACATATCCTTTCCTCCATTTTCATACTTTTGCAGGTACATCAGCGATCAAGCCTGGATGAGAAACGATCCCAGCTTCAGCTTCTGCGAACCCAACTTGCCTGCTTCATCATCCTTACCAACATCATCAAGGTATGATAACACGGCAGCTAAACGTAGAGACTTTAATAGAGCAATATCTGTTAAAAGGACAGACATCTCATCACCCGTATCCACTCCTGCAAACCAGAGTGACTCGGGCGAGAGAATAGTGCCCTATTCACAGGAAGCCTCACCCTCTTAAGAAATGTTATGGGCAAAGACTTTACAAGAGCGCAGGGAGATTCTCCAGAAACTTGGAGTATGCTATAGGTGTTGTGCTTCTTATGGTCACTTTGCTAAAGACTGTAAAGATGTTATAAAGTGCACAGAATGCAGTAGTGACAGACACGTTACAGCTATGCATCCTACTCCACTTCCAGACAACCCACAGCAGCTAACTGACTCCACCCCTGTCTCAATTCATGGCGGGGAGCAACAAAGTCGTGCTCCAGTCTCAGCGAGTGTTTCCTCTGCATGCACAGAAGTCTGTGGAGAAGGCTTAGACTACAAATGCTGTGCCAAGGTATGTCTAGTCAAGATTTACCCACAGGATCAACCTGAGAAAGTTGCTAGGATGTATGCTATAATAGATGAACAGAGCAACAGATCCCTGGTTAAGCCTAAATTCTTTGAGATCTTCGGCATAGAGGGTCATGCAACACCGTATACTCTCAGAACCTGCTCTGGTCGTGTAGAGGCCTTTGGCAGAAGGGCCAATGGATTCATGGTCTCTCATATCAAAGGAAACGAAGGCATACCCCTACCAACATTAGTCGAGTGTGACCAGATACCAGGCGAAAGGGAAGAGATTCCTACTCCAGAGGTTGCCTATCACCATCCTCACTTTAGGCACCTTGTTGATGAGATTCCGGCAATGGACATGAATGCTGAAATCTTGGTCCTGCTAGGAAGAGACATTCTCAGAGTACATAAAGTACGCGAGCAGTGCAATGGACCTGACAATGCCCCTTATGCACAAAGACTTGATCTAGGCTGGGTGATAGTGTGCGATGTAAGCTTAAATAGTATGCGTCCGTCATCTGAGATCCACTCCTTCAAAACTTACATATTAGAAAATGGACGTGCATCCCACTTCAAACAGTGCTCTCGCCATCATGAAGTAAGGGAGAAGCCTCCTGACATCATCCAAATACCTGATGTTACTCCTATCCTTTGTGATGACAATCCGGGTACCACAGTGTTTTGTACTACAAGTGATGACAACAAAATAGCCTTGTCAGTTGAAGACAGGAAATCATCTAAGCCCAAACAATGGCATTATGTTCCATCTGAAATTAATCCTGCAGATCATGCCACCAGGCCAGTGTCTGCAAGTGTCTTTGCAAATTCTTCTTGCTTAACAGGCCCTGAATTCCTGCTGGATCATCCAGAAGAAACCACAGCTGATGTCTTCAGTCTTCTAGAACCTGACAACGATCCAGAGATTCGTCCTGAAGTAAAAACCCTTGTCACCAGAACTGAACAAAGACTTGTCTTGGGCTGTCAACGCTTTGAACGTTTCTCCAAGTGGACAAGGCTTGTACGTACCATTGCAAGGTTAGTCCACATTGCACACTGCTTTCACACAAAGCCCACAGATGCTCACTGTCAAGATTTGCACGTGTGCCAAAGGTTTCTTTCTGCAAAGGATATTGCTGAAAGTGAACTGTTCATAATACACAGTGTACAACAGGATATCTTTGGCTCAGAAAGTAAATGTATCCGTGACAAGAGGGGCATTCCAAAAAACAGTCCTATAGCTAACCTGAACCCATTCTTAGACAATGATCATTCCGAGCCAGCTCCACCACTTCAAAAACTCCAAGAGTGCTGGTACCTGCCTTTCTTCGTAGTGTATCATCCACATAAGCCAAAACAAATCAGGGTAGTGTTCGACTCCGGTGGCCAAGCAAATAGCAAACGATGGGCAGTGCTGTTCACTTGCATGAGTGTACGTGCAGTACACATTGAAGTAATAGAATATATGGATGCCTCAAGTTTCATAAATGCTCTAAGGCGATTCCTTGCCATCAGAGGACCAGTCAAAACATTAAGATCTGACTGTGGAACTAATTTCGTTGGAGCCTGTCGAGAGCTACATCTCAACTCTAGGCCAATTCAAGACCTTTTAGATGAAAAGGGCTGTACATGGATTTTCAATCCTTCTCATTCTTCCCATATGGGTGGCTCCTGGGAGAGAATGATAGGCATCACACGTAAAATACTGGACTCCATGCTTATGGACTTGAAATCCACAAGACTCACCCATGAGATTCTAACCACCTTCCTGCCAGAAGCATCTGCCATAATCAATTCAAGACCACTTGTTCCAGTTTCTGTAGATCCAGAGGCCCCAACTCTCCTCTCTCCAGCTACTCTCCTTACCCAGAAGCTTGGGTCTGTTCCTGTTCCCCCTGGAGACTTTAAAACAGGAAATCTGTGCTACAATCAGTGGAAGCGAGTACAACACCTTGCCAACTGCTTCTGGAATCGTTGGAAGATGGAGTATCTCTCTACTCTGCAAGGACGCAGGAAATGGCAGAGTCTGAACCCTAACATCAAGGTTGGAGATCTTGTTTTCCTCAAGGACCAGCAAGCTGAAAGAATCGAATGGCCCATGGGACTGATTATAAAGAGCATTCCTAGTGATGATGGAAAGGTGCGTAAGGTGGAGGTGAAAGTTGCAAGACCAGGGACTATAAAAACTTTCATCAGACCGATCACGGAACTTATCTTGCTCTTGCCCTTTGGAGACTGAACTTACTTATGTATGCTGTTGGATTCTTCCTGTGACTTCAAGAAGGAAGTATCTTGAACTTTAATTGACACAACTTGAAGTTTATATTATAGTAGTTGCATTATATGTATGTTCTCCTTATATCTTTCAGGTCTTAAAGACATTTCTGCAAATTACATTGTTATGCATAACTTCCGTTATGATTTAAATAGTGACATTTATTATGCCAGACGGGGAGTGTGCTGCCTCAATGAGGCATATAATATTACATAGCCTCTGTTATGTTCATGTTGTTATAGTTAAGAAATCATATATTTTTATGCCATTGTTTTCTAGGCTTCCCTGTGTTTGTTCTGTACTGCCATCTAGCGACCCTTTTTGGTAATGCTCCTGCTTTCTAGAATGTCTTACCCCTGACCTTATTATGCATTTCCTTTTTGTGTATTGCTCCGCCCTTGTAGTTTTATGATGTTTTCCTGTGTCATGGCCACAGCTAACAGGCCTCATGTAACAAGCACTCATGTTAATACATTGCAAGCTACGATCAGTATCATCTTTTGACCGCAAAATACTTTAACCATTCATTCATCTGCTGTATTTTATTATCTGCTGTAACCTGATATTCAGAATAAAGCAACTTTGTGGATGAACAAGGTATTGGTGAGTTCAGCTATCTGACAAGGATTGTCTGCAGTGATTGTATCTTCTTATACAGGCCAGGCATAGAGGTCTCAGCAAGGGATAGATCATTATTACAACTATCTGAGTCAGAATAACAATCAATCAATCAATATATATATATATATATATATATATATATATATGCAGCCACCAATCAACAGCTAGAATCTAGGTTCTCTGTTGCTCCTGAGCTTGCTTAGATAAACCTTTCATCAAAGGATAACAAGAGAAAGAAGCACATTAAATAATAGAAGTAAATTGGAAACATTTTAAAATTGTATTCTCTATCTGAATCATGAAAGAAACAGTACTGCTGAACGGCATTGGAGAAAATCACGGAGTTCAGCTGATTTTCTTCATTACAAATTCATCTTGAACTCCTACTATTCTGCCCTTAATCTCCACAAGCAACACTACTTCTCTACTCTTATCTCTAATCTTTCTTCAAACCCAAAACGTCTGTTCTCCACTTTCAATACTCTCCTCCGCCCTCCCCCACTTCCTAATACAACTTCTCTGTCAGCTCAAGACTTTGCCAGTCACTTCATTAACAAAATTGACTTCATCAAACATGAAATCAGCTCTCATCATAATTCCATTCTCTCCCCCCCTCAAATACTCTCACTCAACCACAACCCTCATAACCTGAAACTTAGTTCATTCTCCCCTGTTACTGAGGAAGAAGTTTCGGCACTTATACTGCGCTCTCACCTCACTACCTGTCCCCTTGACCCTATCCCCTCACAGCTACTCCCCTCCCTCTCTGCTACCCTTACCCCTATACTAACACACATTTTCAACCTCTCCCTCAGCACTGGTACATTTCCCTCATTGATGAAACATGCACTGGTCACACCTATCCTCAAAAAACCTTCCCTTGATCCTACCTCCCCATCCAACTACCGCCCTATTTCCCTCCTCCCTCTTGCCTCAAAGCTTCTCGAAAAACTAGTATATGCACGTCTATCCCATTTCCTTACGTTAAACTCCCTTCTTGACCCACTGCAATCTGGATGTCGTCCATATCACTCCACAGAGACAGCTATTGTTAAGGTCACCAACGACCTACTTACAGCAAAATCAAAAGGCCACTTCTCTCTGCTTATCCTCCTTGATCTTTCCGCAGCCTTTGACACTGTCGACCACCCTCTTTTGCTCCAAACCCTCCAATCCTTCGGCATCTGTGACACAGCCCTTTGGTGGCCCTCTTCCTACCTATCAAACTGTACCTTCAGTGTAGCCTTCTCTGGGGCCTCCTCTGCCCCGTCACCACTTTCTGTCGAAGTACCGCAAGGCTCTGTCCTCGGTCCCCTTCTCTTCTCAATCTATACATCATCACTAGGCTCCCTAATTAAGTCCCACGGTTTCCAATATCATTTGTATGCTGATGACACCCAAATCTACTTCTCTGCACCAAACCTATCTCCTTCCTTGCTAACCCGTGTCACTAACTGTCTTTCTCACATCTCTTCCTGGATGTCCTCCCACTACCTCAAGCTAAATCTCTCCAAAACTGAGCTCCTCATTTTCCCCCCTTCTTCCAAAATCTCCACCCCCAATATCTCTATAACTGTCGACAACTCCATCATTACCCCTACCCCGCATGCCCGATGTCTCGGGGTCACATTTGACTCAGATCTTTCCTTCACTCCTCACATTCAGTCCTTGGCTAAAGCCTGCCGCTTCCACCTTAAAAACATCTCCAAAATTAGACACTTCCTTACACAAGACACAATTAAGATTTTAATCCACTCTCTCATTCTTTCCCGCCTTGATTACTGCAACTCTGTCCTCTCTGGTCTCCCCACCTGCCGCCTAGCTCCCTTACATCCATATTGAATGCCTTTGCCAGACTTATCTTCCTTACACGTCGCTATTGATCTGCTGCTCATCTCTGCCAATCCCTTCACTGGTTTCCTCTTGCCTCTAGGATCAAACACAAAATTCTCACTCTGACATACAAAGCTGCTCCACCCTATATCTCAGACCTTGTCTCCAGATACTCTCCCTCCAGTCCCCTTCGCTCTGCTCATGACCTCCTACTCTCCTCCTCTCTGGTTACCTCATTGCACTCCCGTTTACAGGACTTCTCCAGACTGGCTCCCATCTTGTAGAGCTCTCTTCCTCGCCCCACAAGACTCTCCCCTAGTTTTGAAAGCTTCAAGCGCTCCCAAAAGAATCTACTGTTCAAGGATGCATACAACCTATGCTAACCTTACTTTATACCAGTTCCACTCCTCCATTGCTATCCCCTGAACCCCCTTAGCATGTAAGCCTAAGAGTTCAGCTGTTTGTAGATCACCTTCTTAAGAGTGGATAACAACAGTGCAACTCTTGGCAGGGCCCTCTACCCATTTGATCCCTTTAATTGTTTTGTTGTACTCCCCTTTGTTTATAGCGCTGCAGAATCTGTTGGCGCTCTACAAATAACCGATAATAATAAAACATTTTGGGTTTCATGTCCCTTTAAATTACACTGTTTTTCACATTTTGTTTTAAACTAACTTTTAAAAAGATACCATGTAAAGAGTGATTGATTTATTTCTATTACTGTATTTTCCCCAGCTGTAAACGATGATAACATTTTATGTAACACGGAACAAACAGAGGCTCAGTGGCTAGCAAATATGCCAGAAGCTACAAAGCAGGAAATATGTGACAATATAAATACAGGTAGGTGTACTAGTGTGACGAGTGTCTGAGGGATACAGGGCACAGGTGAGTGTATGTGTGTGATGTGTCTGAGGGATACAGGTTACAGGTGAGTGTATGTGTGTGATGTGTCTGAGGGATACAGGGCACAGGTGAGTGTACGTGTGTGATGTGTCTGAGGGATACAGGGTACAGGTGAGTGTATGTGTGTGATGTGTCTGAGGGATACAGGCTACAGGTGAGTGTACGTGTGTGATGTGTCTGAGGGATACAGGCTACAGGTGAGTGTATGTGTGTGATGTGTCTGAGGGATACAGGGTACAGGTGAGTGTATGTGTGTGATGTGTCTGAGGGATACAGGCCACAGGTGAGTGTATGTGTGTGATGTGACTGAGGGATACAGGGCACAGGTGAGTGTAGGTGTGTGATGTGTCTGAGGGATACAGGGTACAGGTGAGTACGTGTGTGATGTGTGTCTGAGGGATACAGGGCACAGGTGAGTGTATGTGTGTGATGTGTCTGAGGGATACAGGGCACAGGTGAGTGTAGGTGTGTGATGTGTCTGAGGGATACAGGGCACAGGTGAGTACGTGTGTGATGTGTCTGAGGGATACAGGGCACAGGTGAGTGTATGTGTGTGATGTGTCTGAGGGATACAGGGCACAGGTGAGTGTACGTGTGTGATGTGTCTGAGGGATACAGGCTACAGGTGAGTGTATGTGTGATGTGTGTCTGAGGGCTACAGGGTACAGGTGAGCGTACGTGTGTGATGTGTGTCTGAGGGATACAGGGTACAGGTGAATGTATGTGTGTGATGTGTCTGAGGGATACAGGGCACAGGTGAGTGTACCTGTGTGATGTGTGTCTGAGGGATACAGGGCACAGGTGAGTGTATGTGTGTGATGTGTCTGAGGGATACAGGTACAGGTGAGTTGTGTGTGATGTGTCTGAGGGATACAGGGCACAGGTGAGTGTACGTGTGTGATGTGTGTCTGAGGGATACAGGGTACAGGTGAGTGTATGTGTCTGAGGGATACAGGGTACAGGTGAGTGTATGTGTGTGATATGTCTGAGGGATACAGGGTACAGGTGAGTGTATGTGTGTGATGTGTCTGAGGGATACAGGGTACAGGTGAGTGTATGTGTGTGATGTGTCTGAGGGATACAGGGTACAGGTGAGTGTATGTGTGTGATGTGTCTGAGGGATACAGGGCACAGGTGAGTGTATGTGTGTGATGTGTCTGATGGATACAGGGCACAGGTGAGTGTATGTGTGTAATGTGTCTGAGGGATACAGGGCACAGGTGTGTGTACGTGTGTGATGTGTCTAAGGGATACAGGGCACAGGTGAGTGTATGTGTGTGATGTGTTTGAGGGATACAGGGCACAGGTGAGTGTATGTGTGTAATGTGTCTGAGGGATACAGGGCACAGGTGAGTTTATGTGTCTGATGTGTCTGAGGGATACAGGGCACAGGTGACTGTACGTGTGTGATGTGTCTGAGGGATACAGGGCACAGGTGAGTATACGTGTGTGATGTGTCTAAGGGATACAGGGTACAGGTGAGTGTATGTGTGTGATGTATCTGAGGGATACAGGGCACAGGTGAGTGTATATATGTGATGTGTCTGAGGGATACAGGGAAAAGGTGAGTGAATGTATGTGATGTGTCTGAGGGATACAGGGCACAGGTGAGTGTACAGCTGAGTGTATGTGTGATGTATCTGAGGGATACAGGGTACAGGTGAGTGTATGTGTGTGATGTGTCTAAGGGATACAGGGTACAGGTGAGTGTATGTGTGTGATGTGTCTGAGGGGTGCAGGGCAGAGGTGAATGTATTTGTGTGATGTGTCTGTGGAATACAGGGCACAGGTGAGTGTATGTGTGTGATGTGTCTGAGGGATACAGGGTACAGGTGAGTATATGTGTGTGATGTGTCTGAGGGATACAGGTTACAGGTGAGTATATGTGTGTGATGTGTCTGAGGGATACAGGGCACAGGTGAGTGTACGTGTGTGATGTGTCTGAGGGATACAGGTGAGTGTAGGTATGTGATGTGTCTGAGGGATACAGGCTACAGGTGAGTATATGTGTGTGATGTGTCTGAGGGATACAGGGTACAGGTGAGTATATGTGTGTGATGTGTCTGAGGGATACAGGGCACAGGTGAGTGTATGTGTGTGATGTGTCTGAGAGATGCAGGGCACAGGTGAGTGTATGTATGTGATGTGTCTGAGGGATACAGGCTACAGGTGAGTGTATGTATGTGATGTGTCTGAGGTAAAAAGGGCACAGGTGAGTGTATGTATGTGATGTGTCTGAGGGATACAGGACACAGGTGACTGTAGACTGTATGTATGTGATGTGTCTGAGGGATACAGGGCACAGGTGAGTGTATGTACGTGATGTGTCTGAGGGATACAGGGCACAGGTGAGTGTATGTATGTGATGTGTCTGAGGGATACAGGACACAGGTGAGTGTATGTGATGTGTCTGAGGTATACAGGGCACAGGTGAGTGTATGTGTGTGATGTGTCTGAGGGATACAGGCTACAGGTGAGTGTATGTGTGTGATGTGTCTGAGGGATACAGGCTACAGGTGAGTGTATGTATGTGATGTGTCTGAGGGATACAGGACACAGCTGACTGTAGACTGTATGTATGTTATGTGTCTGAGGGATACAGGGCACAGGTGAGTGTACGTGTGTGATGTGTCTGAGGTATACAGGGCACAGGTGAGTGTATGTGTGTGATGTGTCTGAGGGATACAGGCTACAGGTGAGTGTATGTGTGTGATGTGTCTGAGGGATACAGGCTACAGGTGAGTGTATGTATGTGATGTGTCTGAGGGATACAGGACACAGCTGACTGTAGACTGTATGTATGTGATGTGTCTGAGGGATACAGGGCACAGGTGAGTGTACGTGTGTGATGTGTCTGAGGTATACAGGGCACAGGTGAGTGTATGTGTGTGATGTGTCTGAGGGATACAGGGCACAGGTGAGTGTACGTGTGTGATGTGTCTGAGGGATGCAGGCTACAGGTGAGTGTACGTGTGTGATGTGTCTGAGGGATGCAGGTTACAGGTGAGTATACGTGTGTGATGTGTCTGAGGGATACAGGCTACATGTGAGTGTATGTGTGTGACATGTCTGAGGGATACAGGGCACAGGTGAGTGTATGTAGGTGATGTGTCTGAGGGATACAGGGCACAGGTGAGTGTATGTGTGTGATGTGTCTGAGGGATACAGGCTACAGGTGAGTGTATGTATGTGATGTGTCTGAGGGATACAGGACACAGGTGAGTGTACGTGTGTGATGTGTCTGAGGTATACAGGGCACAGGTGAGTGTATGTGTGTGATGTGTCTGAGGGATACAGGGCACAGGTGAGTGTATGTGTGTGATGTGTGTCTGAGGGATACAGGGTACAGGTGAGTGTATGTGTGTGATGTGTTTGGGGAATACAGAGCATAGGTGAGTGCACATGTGTGATGTGTCTGAGGGATACAGGGCACAGGTGAGTGTATGTGTGTGATGTGTGTCTGAGGGATACAGGGTACAGGTGAGTGTATGTGTGTGATGTGTTTGGGGAATACAGAGCATAGGTGAGTGCACATGTGTGATGTGTCTGATGGATACAGGGCACAGGTGAGTGTATGTGTGTGATGTGTGTCTGAGGGATACAGGCTACAGGTGAGTGTACGTGTGTGATGTGTCTGAGGGATACAGGCTACAGGTGAGTGTACGTGTGTGACGTGTGTCTGAGGGATACAGGCTACAGGTGAGTGTACGTGTGTGATGTGTCTGAGGGATACAGGCTACAGGTGAGTGTATGTGTGTGATGTGTCTGAGGGATACACGGCACAGGTGAATGTACTGTGTGTGATGTGTCTAAGGGATACATGGTACAGGTGAGTGTACGTGTGTGATGTGTGAATGAGGGATACAGGGCAATGGTGAGTGTACGTGTGCGATGTGTCTGAGGGATACACGGCACAGGTGAATGTACTGTGTGTGATGTGTCTAAGGGATACATGGTACAGGTGAGTGTATGTGTGTGATGTGTCTGAGGGATACAGGGCACAGGTGAGTGTATGTGTGTGATGTGTCTGAGGGATACAGGGCACAGGTGAGTGTATGTGTGTGATGTGTCTGAGGGATACAGGGCACAGGTGAGTGTATGTATGTGATGTGTCTGAGGGATACAGGCTACAGGTGAGTGTATGTATGTGATGTGTCTGAGGTAAAAGGGCACAGGTGAGTGTATGTATGTGATGTGTCTGAGGTATACAGGGCACAGGTGAGTGTATGTGTGTGATGTGTCTGAGGGATACAGGCTACAGGTGAGTGTATGTGTGTGATGTGTCTGAGGGATACAGGCTACAGGTGAGTGTATGTATGTGATGTGTCTGAGGGATACAGGACACAGCTGACTGTAGACTGTATGTATGTGATGTGTCTGAGGGATACAGGACACAGGTGACTGTAGACTGTATGTATGTGATGTGTCTGAGGGATACAGGGCACAGGTGAGTGTACGTGTGTGATGTGTCTGAGGTATACAGGGCACAGGTGAGTGTATGTGTGTGATGTGTCTGAGGGATACAGGGCACAGGTGAGTGTACGTGTGTGATGTGTCTGAGGGATGCAGGCTACAGGTGAGTGTACGTGTGTGATGTGTCTGAGGGATGCAGGCTACAGGTGAGTATACGTGTGTGTTGTGTGTCTGAGGGATACAGGGTACAGGTGAGTGTATGTGTGTGATGTGTTTGGGGAATACAGAGCATAGGTGAGTGCACATGTGTGATGTGTCTGATGGATACAGGGCACAGGTGAGTGTACGTGTGTGACGTGTGTCTGAGGGATACAGGCTACATGTGAGTGTATGTGTGTGACATGTCTGAGGGATACAGGGCACAGGTGAGTGTATGTGTGTGATGTGTGTCTGAGGGATACAGGCTACAGGTGAGTGTACGTGTGTGATGTGTCTGAGGGATACAGGCTACAGGTGAGTGTACGTGTGTGACGTGTGTCTGAGGGATACAGGCTACAGGTGAGTGTACGTGTGTGATGTGTCTGAGGGATACAGGGCACAGGTGAGTGTATGTGTGTGATGTGTGTCTGAGGGATACAGGCTACATGTGAGTGTATGTGTGTGACATGTCTGAGGGATACAGGGCACAGGTGAGTGTATGTAGGTGATGTGTCTGAGGGATACAGGGTACAGGTGAGTGTATGTGTGTGATGTGTGTCTGAGGGATACAGGCTACAGGTGAGTGTATGTGTGTGATGTGTGAATGAGGGATACAGGGCAATGGTGAGTGTACGTGTGCGATGTGTCTGAGGGATACACGGCACAGGTGAATGTACTGTGTGTGATGTGTCTAAGGGATACAGGGCACAGGTGAGTGTATGTGTGTGATGTGTCTGAGGGATACAGGGTACAGGTGAGCGTATGTGTGTGATGTGTCTGAGGGATACAGAGCACAGGTGAGTATATGTATGTGATGTGTCTGAGGGATACATGGTACAGGTGAGTGTTTGTGTGTGATGTGTCTGAGGGATACAGGGCACAGGTGAGTGTATGTGTGTGATGTGTCTGAGGGATACAGGGTACAGGTAAGTGTATGTATGTGATGTGTCTGAGGGATACAGGGTACAGGTGAGTGTTTGTATGTGATGTGTCTGAGGGATGCAGGGCACAGGTGAGTGTACGTGTGTGATGTGTCTGAGGGATACAGGGTACAGGTGAGCGTATGTGTGTGATGTGTCTGAGGGATACAGGGTACAGGTGAGTGTATGTGTGTGATGTGTCTGAGGGATACAGGGTACAGGTGAGTGTATGTGTGTGATGTGTCTGAGGGATACAGTGTACAGCTGAGTGTACGTGTGTGATGTGTCTGAGGGATACAGGGCACAGGTGAGTGTATGTGTGTGATGTGTCTGAGGGATACAGGGTACAGGTGAGTGTATGTGTGTGATGTGTCTGAGGGATACAGGGCATATACATACATGCTCATATACACATATTTACACACACAGTTATACACCTACATACGTACATACATGTGTGTCTGAGGGATACAGGGCACAGGTGAGTGTATGTGTTTTATATGTCTTTGGGATACAGGGCACAGGTGAGTGTATGTATGTGATGTGTCTGAGGGATACAGGGCACAGGTGAGTGTATGTGTGTGATGTGTCTGAGGGATACAGGGTACAGGTGAGTGTTTGTGTGTAATATGTCTGAGGGATGCAGGGTACAGGTGAGTGTATGTGTATGATGTGTCTGAGGGATACAGACTACAGGTGAGTGTATGTATGTGATGTGTCTGAGGGATAAAGGGCACAGGTGAGTGTATATGTGTTATGCGTCTGAGGGATACAGGGCACAGGGGAGTGAATGTGTGTGATGTGTCTGAGGATACAGGCTACAGGTGAGTGTATGTATGTGATGTGTCTGAGGGATACAGGGCTACAGGTGAGTGTATGTGTGTGATGTGTCTGAGGGATACAGGCTACAGGTGAGTGTATGTGTGTGATGTGTCTGAGGGATACAGGGCACAGGTGAGTGTACGTGTGTGATGTGTCTGAGGGATACTGGGCACAGGTGAGTATACATGTGTGATGTGTCTGATGGATTCAGGGCACAGGTGAGTGTATGTGTGTGATGTGTCTGTGGGATACATGGCACAGGTAAGTGTATGTGTGTGATGTGTCTGAGGGATACAGGGCACAGGTGAGTGTAAGTGTGTGATGTGTCTGAGGGATACAGGGCACAGGTGAGTGTATGTGTGTGATGTGTCTGAGGGTTACAGGGCACAGGTGAGTGTACGTGTGTGATGTGTCTGAGGGATACAGTGTACAGGTGAATGTATGTGTGTAATGTGTATGAGGGATGCAGGGCACAGGTGAGTGTACGTGTGTGATGTGTCTAAGGGATACAGGGTACAGGTGAGTGTATGTGTGTGATGTGTATGAGGGATGCAGGGCACAGGTGAGTGTACATGTGTGATGTGTCTGAGGGATACAGGGTACAGGTGAGTGTATGTGTGTGATGTGTCTGAGGGATTCAGGGTACAGGTGAGTGTATGTGTGTGATGTGTCTGAGGGATACAGGGTACAGGTGAGTGTGTGTCATGTGTCTGAGGGATACAGGGCACAGGTGAGTGTATGTGTGTGATTTGTCTGAGGGATACAGGGTACAGGTGAGTGTTTGTGTGTAATATGTCTGAGGGATGCAGGCTACAGGTGAGTGTATGTGTATGATGTGTCTGAGGGATACAGGCTACAGGTGAGTGTATGTGCCTGATGTGTCTGAGGGATGTAGGGCACAGGTGAGTGTATGTGTGTGATATATCTGAGGGATGCAGGGTACAGGTGAGTGTATGTGTGTGATGTGTCTGAGGGATACAGGGTACAGGTGAGTGTATGTGTGTGATGTGTCTGAGGGATACAGGGTACAGGTGAGTGTATGTGTGTGATGTGTCTGAGGGATACAGGGCACAGGTGAGTGTATGTGTGTGATGTGTCTGAGGGATACAGGGTACAGGTGAGTGTATGTGTGTGATATGTCTGAGGGATACAGGGTACAGGTGAGTGTTTGTGTGTAATATGTCTGAGGGATACAGGGTACAGGTGAGTGTATGTGTGATGTGTCTGAGGGATACAGGGTACAGGTGAGTTTATGTGTGTGATGTGTCTGAGGGATACAGGGTACAAGTAGCAGTAGATGGTACACTAAGCGCCTGCCTCAAAAGACCCTGGCTTTGGATATTGACTCCTAGTAGTCAATAAAATTAATAGATAGATAGAACTTGAAACCAAAGCACCTGAAAGGCTAGGTCTAAACGAATGGATTAAACCAGTGAGCTTTAAAATGATAAAATTACACTTTAATTTCTTACAGACATGGATCCATGTTACAGACATATATAGTATATATAAAAACAACATAAAAATTCTCAAAACAATATAAAATTCACAGCTGATTCTCTTTCAGGTGACTGGTATAGACCTATCTATACTGGTGTCACAGTGTCTCTGGATGGGATAATCCCCTTTCTAGGTGGGATTAGCCTTGATGATAACTAAAATGTTGTTAGCTTTCTTGCTAAAAATTTCCACCAATTATAAAATTGTGAGTGGTGCAAAAAGTAAAACTAGGTGCTTAAAGAAACTATAGGGTTTCAATTACTTCTGTGTAACCAACTAAATAAATAATGGTCAAGTGGTGATGCCAGAATAAAAAAGATAATATGGTGTAAAATTCAATAGATACTTGTTTTACAATTTTCTTTGTTTTATCAACAAATGTGAATCTTCAAACAAAAATAAAAATGTCACTATAAACAAAAAAACAGTCCTCCAAAAGATAGTGTTAAATCCAAATTGCAGTGTTCACTCCATACAATAAAAAGTTGTGGTGGAAAAAGACAAAATTGAAAAAAATCAGTGGCCACTGTTAAATAAAAACACAACAAGTAGAAAGTGTTCCTAATAAATCCTGTGAAGAAAAATTGCCTGCAACCTTAGCAGTACCGGACAGTGGTGGTATATCAAAATCTCATCAGGTGCCCGGCCAACCCAAATCTCACCTAAAGTACAGGGTACAGGTGAGTGTACGTGTGTGATGTGTCTGAGGGATACAGGGTACAAGTGAGTGTATGTATGTTATGTGTCTGAGGGATACAGGCTACAGGTGAGTGTACGTGTGTGATGTGTCTGAGGGATACAGGGCACAGGTGAGTGTATGTGTGTGATGTGTCTGAGGGATACATGGTGCAGGTGAGTGTATGTGTGTGATGTGTCTGATGGATACAGGGTACAGGTGAGTGTGTGTCATGTGTCTAAGGGATACAGGGCACAGGTGAGTGTAGGTGTGTGATGTGTCTGATGGATACAGGGTACAGGCGAGTGTGTGTCATGTGTCTGATGGATACAGGGTACAGGTGAGTGTGTGTCATGTGTCTGAGGGATACAGGGCACAGGTGAGTGTATGTGTGTGATGTGTCTGAGGAATACAGGGCACAGGTGAGTGTAGGTGTGTGATGTGTCTGATGGATACAGGGTCCAGGTGAGTGTATGTGTGTGATGTGTCTGAGGGTTACAGGGCACAGGTGAGTACGTGTGTGATGTGTCTGAGGGATACAGGGTACAGGTGAGTGTATGTGTGTGATGTGTCTGAGGGATACAGGGTACAGGTGAGTGTATGTGTGTGATGTGTCTGATGGATACAGGGTACAGGTGAGTATGTGTGTGATGTGTCTGAGGGATACAGGGTACAGGTGAGTGTACGTTTGTGATTTGTCTGAGAGATACAGGGCACAGGTGAGTGTATGTGATGTGTCTGAGGGATACAGGGCACAGGTGAGTGTATGTATGTGATGTGTCTGAGAGTTACAGGGCAGAGGTGAGTGAATGTAAGTGACTTAGGGTTAGGTTTAGAGGTTTATAACTTTAGTATAGTGGCGGCGACTTTGGGGGCGGCAGATTAGGGGTTAATAAGTGTAGGTAGGTTGCGGCGACATTGGGGGCAGCAGATTAGGTGTTAATAACATTATGTAGGTGTCAGCGATGTTGGGGGCAACAGATTAGGGGTTAATAAGTATAATGTAGGTGTCTGCGATGTCGGGGGCGGCAGATTAGGGGTTTATAAGTATAATGTTGGGGTAGGCAGATTAGGGGTGTTTAGACTCTGGGTTTATGTTAGTATGTTATGTGTAAACATATCTTTTGTTTCCTTATAGGAATCAATGGGGCTGGGTTACGGAGCTTTACGCTCTTGTATTGCAGGTGTTAGGCTTTTTTTTTAGCCGTCTCTCCCCATTGATGTCTATGGGGAAATCGTGCACAAGCACGTAAAACCAGCTTACCGCAGCGCTGGTATTGGAGTGCAGTATGGAGCTCAATTTTGCTCTACGCTCACTTCTTGCCTGCTAATGCCGGGTTTATGAAAACCTGTAATAGCAGTGCTGTAGGGAGGTGAGTGGTGACAATAACTTGCAAGTTAGTACCGAGCTGCTCATAGCGCAAAACTCGTAATCTAGCCGATAGCCTCAGGTCTATTTAACTTAAATTACACTGATTTTCACATTTTGTTTTAAACTAACTTTTAAAAAGATACCATGTAAAGAGTGATTGATTTATTTCTATTACTGTTTTTTCCCCAGGTGTAAACGATGATAACATTTTATGTAAAACGGAACAAACAGAGGCTCAGTGGCTAGCAAATATGTCAGAAGCTGCAAAGCAGGAAATATGTGACAATATAAATACAGGTGAGTGTACTAGTGTGACGTGTGTCTGAGGGATACAGGCTACAGGTGAGTGTATGTGTGTGATGTGTCTGAGGGATACAGGGTACAGGTGAGTGTACTGTGTGTGATGTGTGTCTGAGGGATACAGGCTACAGGTGAGTGTATGTGTGTGATGTGTCTGAGGGATACAGGCTACAGGTGAGTGTATGTGTGTGATGTGTGTCTGAGGGATACAGGCTACAGGTGAGTGTACGTGTGTGATGTGTGTCTGAGGGATACAGGCTACAGGTGAGTGTATGTGTGTGACGTGTGTCTGAGGGATACAGGCTACAGGTGAGTGTAATAGTGTGACGTGTGTCTGAGGGATACAGGCTACAGGTGAGTGCATGTGTGTGACGTGTTTCTGAGGGATTCAGGGCACAGGTGAGTGTACGTGTGTGATGTGTCTGAGGGATACAGGGCACAGGTTAGTGTATGTGTGTGATGTGTGTCTGAGGGATACAGGGTACAGGTTAGTGTATGTGTGTGATGTGTGTCTGAGGGATACAGGGTACAGGTGAATGTATGTGTGTGACGTGTGTCTGAGGGATACAGGCTACAGGTGAGCGTATGTGTGCGATGTGTCAGGGATACAGGCTACAGGTGAGTGTATGTGTGTGATGTGTCAGGGATACAGGGCACAGGTAAGTGTATGTGTGATGTGTCTGAGGGATACAGGGCACAGGTGAGTGTATGTGTGTGATGTGTGTCTGAGGGATACAGGGCACAGGTGAGTGTACTAGTGTGATGTGTGTCTGAGGGATACAGGCTACAGGTTAGTGTATGTGTGTGATGTGTGTCTGAGGGATACAGGATACAGGTTAGTGTATGTGTGTGATGTGTGTCTGAGGGATACAGGATACAGGTTAGTGTATGTGTGTGATGTGTCTGAGGGATATAGGGCACAGGTGAGTGTATGTATGTGATGTGTCTGAGGGATACAGGGCACAGGTGAGTGTATGTGTGTCTGAGGGATACAGGCTACAGGTTAGTGTATGTGTGTGATGTGTGTCTGAGGGATACAGGGCACAGGTGAGTGTATGTGTGTGATGTATTTGAGGGATACAGGCTACAGGTGAGTGTATGTGTGTGATGTGTGTCTGAGGGATACAGGGCACAGGTGAGTATATGTGTGACGTGTGTCTGAGGGATACAGGGCACAGGTGAGTGTTATGAGTGTGACGTGTCTGAGGGATACAGGGCACAAGTGAGTGTACATGTGTGATGTGTTTGAGGGATACAGGGCACAGGTGAGTGTAAGTGTGTGGTGTGTCTGAGGGATACAGGGCACAGGTGAGTGTATGTGTGTGATGTGTCTGAGGGATACAGGGCACAGGTGAGTGTACGTGTGTAATATGTATGTGTGTGATGTGTCTGAGGGATGCAGGCTACAGGTGAGTATACATGTGTGACGTGTTTCTGAGGGATACAGGCTACAGGTGAGTGTACGTGTGTGATGTGTCTGAGGGATACAGGGCACAGTTGACTGTGTGTGTGACGTGTCTGAGGGATACAAGGTAGCGATGAGTTTGTGTGTGATGTGTCTGAGAGATACAGGGTACAGGTGAGTGTACGTGTGTGATGTGTCTGAGGAATACAGGGCACAGGTGAGTGTAGGTGTGTTATGTGTCTTATGGATACAGGGTACAGGTTAGTGTACATGTGTGATTTGGCTGAAGGATACAGGGCACAGGTGAGTGTATGTGTGTGATGTGTCTGAGGGATACAGGGTACAGGTGAGTGTACATGTGTGATTTGTCTGAAGGATACAGGGCACAACTGAGTGAATGTATTTGATGTGTCTGAGGGTTACAGGGCAGAGGTGAGTGATTGTAAGTGACTTAGGGTTAGGTTTAGGGTTTATAAATTTAGTATTGTGGCGGCGACGTTGGGGGGCTGAATATTAGGGGTTAATAAGTGTAGGTAGGTTGCGGCGACATTGAGGGCGGCAGATTAATGGTTAATAACATTATGTTGGTGTCAGCAATGTTGGGGGCAGCAGATTAGGGGTTAATAAGTATTATGTAGGTGTCGTTGGCAGCAGATTAGGGGTTAATAAGTATAATGTAGGCGTCGGCGATGTCGGGGGCGGCAGATTAGGGGTGTTTAGACTCAGGGTTTATGTTAGGGTGTTAGGTGTAAACATAACTTTCTCTTGTTAAGTGTACCCAGTCCACGGATCATCCATTACTTGTGGGATATTCTCCTTCCCAACAGGAAGTTGCAAGAGGATCACCCACAGCAGAGCTGCTATATAGCTCCTCCCCTCACTGCCATATCCAGTCATTCTCTTGCAACTCTCAACTAAGATGGAGGTCGTAAGAGGACTGTGGTGTTTTATACTTAGTTTATTTCTTCAATCAAAAGTTTGTTATTTTTAAATGGTACCGGAGTGTACTGTTTATCTCAGGCAGTATTTAGAAGAAGAATCTGCCTGCGTTTTCTATGATCTTAGCAGAAGTAACTAAGATCCTTTGCTGTTCTCATATATTCTGAGGAGTGAGGTAACTTCAGAGGGGGGATAGCGTGCAGGTTTTCCTGTAATAAGGTATGTGCAGTTAAAATATTTTTCTAGGGATGGAATTTGCTAGAAAATGCAGCTGATACTGAAGTAATGTAAGTAAAGCCTTAAATGCAGTAATAGCGACTGGTATCAGGCTTATTAATAGAGATACATACTCTTATAAAAGTGTATTTTAAAACGTTTGCTGGCATGTTTAATCGTTTTTTACATATGTTTGGTGATAAAACTTATTGGGGCCTAGTTTTTTCCACATGGCTGGCTTGAATTTCTCCAACATAGGTGTGTCCGGTCCACGGCGTCATCCTTACTTGTGGGATATTCTCTTCCCCAACAGGAAATGGCAAAGAGCCCAGCAAAGCTGGTCACATGATCCCTCCTAGGCTCCGCCTTCCCCAGTCATTCTCTTTGCCGTTGTACAGGCAACATCTCCACGGAGATGGCTTAGAGTTTTTTGGTGTTTAACTGTAGTTTTTATTATTCAATCAAGAGTTTGTTATTTTAAAATAGTGCTGGTATGTACTATTTACTCTGAAACAGAAAAGAGATGAAGATTTCTGTTTGTAAGAGGAAAATGATTTTAGCAACCGTTACTAAAATCGATGGCTGTTTCCACACAGGACTGTTGAGAGGAATTAACTTCAGTTGGGGGAAACAGTGAGCAGACTTTTGCTGCTTGAGGTATGACACATTTCTAACAAGACGATGTAATGCTGGAAGCTGTCATTTTCCCTATGGGATCCGGTAAGCCATTTTTATTACATAAGAAAAAAAAGGGCTTCACAAGGGCTTTTAAGACTGTAGACATTTTCTGGGCTAAAACGATTGATATATAAGCATATTTTAATACTTCATAGCTTTGAGGAATTATTTTATTCTTGGGAATTATGTAAAATAACCGGCAGGCACTGTATTGGACACCTTATTCTCTAGGGGCTTTCCCTAATCATAGGCAGAGCCTCATTTTCGCGCCTCTATTGCGCACTTGTTTTTGGGAAGCATGACATGCAGATGCATGTGTGAGGAGCTCTGATACATAGAAAAGACTTTCTGAAGGCGTCATTTGGTATCGTATTCCCCTTTGGGCTTGGTTGGGTCTCAGCAAAGCAGATACCAGGGACTGTAAAGGGGTTAAATATAAAAACGGCTCCGGTTCCGTTATTTTAAGAGTTTCAAATTTGGTGTGCAATACTTTTAAGGCTTTAAGACACTGTGGTGAAATTTTGGTGAATTTTGAACAATTCCTTCATACTTTTTCACATATTCAGTAATAAAGTGTGTTCAGTTTAAAATTTAAAGTGACAGTAACGGTTTTATTTTAAAACGTTTTTTGTACTTTGTTATCAAGTTTATGCCTGTTTAACATGTCTGAACTACCAGATAGACTGTGTTCTGTATGTGGGGAAGCCAAGGTTCCTTCTCATTTAAATAGATGTGATTTATGTGACACAAAATTTAGAGAAAATGATGCCCAAGATGATTCCTCAAGTGAGGGGAGTAAGCATGGTACTGCATCATCCCCTCCTTCGTCTACACCAGTCTTGCCCACACAGGAGGCCCCTAGTACATCTAGTGCGCCAATACTCCTTACTATGCAACAATTAACGGCTGTAATGGATAATTCTATCAAAAACATTTTAGCCAAAATGCCCACTTATCAGCGAAAGCGCGACTGCTCTGTTTTAGACAATACTTAAGAGCATGAGGACGCTGATGATATTGGTTCTGAAGTGCCCCTACACCAGTCTGAGGGGGCCAGGGAGGTTTTGTCTGAGGGAGAAATTTCAGATTCAGGGAAAATTTCTCAACAAGCTGAACCTGATGTGATTACATTCAAATTTAAATTGGAACATCTCCGCGCCCTGCTTAAGGAGGTGTTATCTACTCTGGATGATTGTGAGAATTTGGTCATTCCAGAGAAATTATGTAAAATGGACAAGTTCCTAGAGGTCCCGGGGCCCCCCCGAAGCTTTTCCTATACCCAAGCGGGTGGCGGACATTGTAAACAAAGAATGGGAAAGGCCCGGCATACCTTTCCTCCCTCCCCCTATATTTAAGAAATTGTTTCCTATGGTCGACCCCAGAAAGGACTTATGGCAGACAGTCCCCAAGGTCGAGGGGGCGGTTTCTACTCTAAACAAACGCACCACTATACCCATAGAAGATAGTTGTGCTTTCAAAGATCCTATGGATAAAAAATTAGAGGGTTTGCTTAAAAAGATGTTTGTTCAGCAAGGTTACCTTCTACAACCAATTTCATGCATTGTTCCTGTCACTACAGCAGTGTGTTTCTGGTTCGATGAACTAGAAAAGGTGCTCAATAAAGATTCTTCTTATGAGGAGATTTTAAACAGAATTCATGCTCTCAAATTGGCTAACTCTTTCACCCTAGACGCCACTTTGCAATTGGCTAGATTAGCGGCGAAAAATTCTGGGTTTGCTATTGTGGCGCGCAGAGCGCTTTGGCTAAAATCTTGGTCAGCGGATGCGTCTTCCAAGAACAAATTGCTTAACATTCCTTTCAAGGGGAAAACGCTGTTTGGCCCTGACTTGAAAGAGATTATTTCTGATATCACTGGGGGCAAGGGCCACGCCCTTCCTCAGGATAGGTGTTTCAAGGCCAAAAATAAACCTAATTTTCGTCCCTTTCGCAGAAACGGACCAGCCCCAAGTGCTACGTCCTCTAAGCAAGAGGGTAATACTTCTCAAGCCAAGCCAGCCTGGAGGCCAATGCAAGGCTGGAACAAAGGTAAGCAGGCCAAGAAACCTGCCACTGCTACCAAGACAGCATGAGATGTTGGCCCCCGATCCGGGACCGGATCTGGTGGGGGGCAGACTCTCTCTCTTCGCTCAGGCTTGGGCAAGAGATGTTCTGGATCCTTGGGCGCTGGAAATAGTCTCCCAAGGTTATCTTCTGGAATTCAAGGGGCTTCCCCCAAGGGGGAGGTTCCACAGGTCTCAATTGTCTTCAGACCACATAAAAAAACAGGCATTCTTACATTGTGTAGAAGACCTGTTAAAAATGGGAGTGATTCATCCTGTTCCATTAGGAGAACAAGGGATGGGGTTCTACTCCAATCTGTTCGTAGTTCCCAAAAAAGAGGGAACATTCAGACCAATCTTAGATCTCAAGATCCTAAACAAGTTTCTCAAGGTTCCATCGTTCAAAATGGAAACCATTCGAACAATTCTTCCTTCCATCCAGGAAGGTCAATTCATGACCACGGTGGATTTAAAGGATGCGTATCTACATATTCCTATCCACAAGGAACATCATCGGTTCCTAAGGTTCGCATTTCTGGACAAGCATTACCAGTTTGTGGCACTTCCGTTCGGATTAGCCACTGCTCCAAGAATTTTCACAAAGGTACTAGGGTCCCTTCTAGCGGTGCTAAGACCAAGGGGCATTGCAGTAGTACCTTACTTGGACGACATTCTGATTCAAGCGTCGTCCCTTCCACAAGCAAAGGCTCACACAGACATTGTCCTGGCCTTTCTCAGATCTCACGGGTGGAAAGTGAACGTAGAAAAAAGTTCTCTATCTCCGTCAACAAGGGTTCCCTTCTTGGGAACAATAATAGACTCCTTAGAAATGAGGATTTTTCTGACAGAGGCCAGAAAATCAAAACTTCTAAACTCTTGTCAAATACTTCATTCTGTTCCTCTTCCTTCCATAGCGCAGTGCATGGAAGTAATAGGTTTGATGGTAGCGGCAATGGACATAGTTCCTTTTGCGCGAATTCATCTAAGACCATTACAACTGTGCATGCTCAGTCAGTGGAATGGGGATTATACAGACTTGTCTCCGACGATACAAGTAGATCAGAGGACCAGAGATTCACTCCGTTGGTGGCTGTCCCTGGACAACCTGTCACAGGGGATGAGCTTCCGCAGACCAGAGTGGGTCATTGTCACGACCGACGCCAGTCTGGTGGGCTGGGGCGCGGTCTGGGGACCCCTGAAAGCTCAGGGTCTTTGGTCTCGGGAAGAATCTCTTCTCCCCATAAATATTCTGGAACTGAGAGCGATATTCAATGCTCTCAAGGCTTGGCCTCAGCTAGCAAAGGCCAAATTCATACGGTTTCAATCAGACAACATGACGACTGTTGCGTACATCAACCATCAGGGGGGAACAAGGAGTTCCCTGGCGATGGAAGAAGTGACCAAAATCATTCAATGGGCGGAGACTCACTCCTGCCACTTGTCTGCAATCCACATCCCAGGAGTGGAAAATTGGGAAGCGGATTTTCTGAGTCGTCAGACATTTCATCCGGGGGAGTGGGAACTCCATCCGGAAATCTTTGCCCAAATTACTCAGTTGTGGGGCATTCCAGACATGGATCTGATGGCCTCTCGTCAGAACTTCAAGGTTCCTTGCTACGGGTCCAGATCCAGGGATCCCAAGGCGACTCTAGTAGATGCACTAGTAGCACCTTGGACCTTCAAAGTAGCTTATGTATTCCCGCCATTTCCTCTCATCCCCAGGCTGGTAGCCAGGATCAATCAGGAGAGGGCATCGGTGATCTTGATAGCTCCTGCGTGGCCACGCAGGACTTGGTATGCAGACCTGGTGAATATGTCATCGGCTCCACCATGGAGGCTACCTTAGAGACGGGACCTTCTTGTTCAAGGTCCGTTCGAACATCCGAATCTGGTCTCACTCCAACTGACTGCTTGGAGATTGAACGCGTGATCTTATCAAAGCGAGGGTTCTCAGATTCTGTCATTGATACTCTTGTTCAGGCCAGAAAGCCTGTAACTAGAAAAATCTACCACAAAATATGGAAAAAATATATCTGTTGGTGTGAATCTAAAGGATTCCCTTGGGACAAGATAAAAATTCCTAAGATTCTATCCTTTCTTCAAGAAGGTTTGGAGAAAGGATTATCTGCAAGTTCTTTGAAGGGACAGATTTCTGCCTTGTCTGTGTTACTTCACAAAAAGCTGGCAGCTGTGCCAGATGTTCAAGCCTTTGTTCAGGCTCTGGTTAGAATCAAGCCTGTTTACAAACCTTTGACTCCTCCTTGGAGTCTCAATTTAGTTCTTTCAGTTCTTCAGGGGGTTCCGTTTGAACCCTTACATTCCGTTGATATTAAGTTATTATCTTGGAAAGTTTTGTTTTTGGTTGCAATTTCTTCTGCTAGAAGAGTTTCAGAATTATCTGCTCTGCAGTGTTCTCCTCCTTATCTGGTGTTCCATGCAGATAAGGTGGTTTTGCGTACTAAACCTGGTTTTCTTCCGAAAGTTGTCTCTAACAAAAACATTAACCAGGAGATAGTCGTGCCTTCTTTGTGTCCGAATCCAGTTTCAAAGAAGGAACGTTTGTTGCACAATTTGGATGTAGTTCGTGCTCTAAAATTCTATTTAGATGCTACAAAGGATTTTAGACAAACATCTTCCTTGTTTGTTGTTTATTCTGGTAAAAGGAGAGGTCAAAAAGCAACTTCTACCTCTCTCTCTTTTTGGCTTAAAAGCATCATCAGATTGGCTTACGAGACTGCCGGACGGCAGCCTCCTGAAAGAATCACAGCTCATTCCACTAGGGCTGTGGCTTCCACATGGGCCTTCAAGAACGAGGCTTCTGTTGATCAGATATGTAAGGCAGCGACTTGGTCTTCACTGCACACTTTTACTAAATTTTACAAATTTGATACTTTTGCTTCTTCTGAGGCTATTTTTGGGAGAAAGGTTTTGCAAGCCGTGGTGCCTTCCATCTAGGTGACCTGATTTGCTCCCTCCCTTCATCCGTGTCCTAAAGCTTTGGTATTGGTTCCCACAAGTAAGGATGACGCCGTGGACCGGACACACCTATGTTGGAGAAAACAGAATTTATGTTTACCTGATAAATTACTTTCTCCAACGGTGTGTCCGGTCCACGGCCCGCCCTGGTTTTTTAATCAGGTCTGATAATTTATTTTCTTTAACTACAGTCACCACGGTATCATATGATTTCTCCTATGCAAATATTCCTCCTTTACGTCGGTCGAATGACTGGGGAAGGCGGAGCCTAGGAGGGATCATGTGACCAGCTTTGCTGGGCTCTTTGCCATTTCCTGTTGGGGAAGAGAATATCCCACAAGTAAGGATGACGCCGTGGACCGGACACACCATTGGAGAAAGTAATTTATCAGGTAAACATAAATTCTGTTTTTGCCTAGAAACAGTTCCCTGAGGCTTCCCACTGTTGTAATATGAGTGGGAGGGGCCTATTTTGGCGTTTTTTTGCACAGCAAAAATTACAGACACAGACATCCAGCTTCTTCCTGCATGATCCAGGACTAATCTGAAGGGCTCAAAAGGCTTCAAAAGTCGTATTGAGGGAGGTAAAAAGCCACAGTAGAGCTGTGGCAGTTGTGACTGTTTAAAAAACGTTTCTTTCATGTAATTAGCAAGAGTCCATGAGCTAGTGACGTATGGGATATACATTCCTACCAGGAGGGGCAAAGTTTCCCAAACCTTAAAATGCCTATAAATACACCCCTCACCACACCCACAAATCAGTTTTACAAACTTTGCCTCCTATGGAGGTGGTGCAGTAAGTTTGTGCTAGATTCTACGTTGATATGCGCTCCGCAGCAGGTTGGAGCCCGGTTTTCCTCTCAGCGTGCAGTGAATGTCAGAGGGATGTGAGGAGAGTATTGCCTATTTGAATGCAATGATCTCCTTCTACGGGGTCTATTTCATAGGTTCTCTGTTATCGGTCGTAGAGATTCATCTCTTACCTCCCTTTTCAGATCGACGATATACTCTTATATATACCATTACCTCTGCTGATTTTCGTTTCAGTACTGGTTTGGCTTTCTACAAACATGTAGATGAGTGTCCTGGGGTAAGTAAATCTTATTTTCTGTGACACTCTAAGCTATGGTTGGGCACTTTTTTATAAAGTTCTAAATATATGTATTCAAACATTTATTTGCCTTGACTCAGGATGTTCAACATTCCTTATTTTCAGACAGTCAGTTTCATATTTGGGATAATGCATTTGAATTAATTATTTTTTTCTTACCTTAAAAAAATTTGACTTTTTCCCTGTGGGCTGTTAGGCTCGCGGGGGCTGAAAATGCTTCATTTTATTACGTCATTCTGGCGCTGACTTTTTTGGCGCAAAAAATCTTATCTGTTTCCGGCGTCATACGTGTCGCCGGAAGTTGTGTCATTTTTTTGACGTTCTTTTGCGCCAAAAATGTCGGCGTTCCGGATGTGGCGTAATTTTTGGCGCCAAAAGCATTTAGCCGCCAAATAATGTGGGCGTCTTATTTTGGCGCTAAAAAATATGGGCGTCGCTTTTGTCTCCACATTATTTAAGTCTCATTTCTCCAACATAGGTGTGTCCGGTCCACGGCGTCATCCTTACTTGTGGGATATTCTCTTCCCCAACAGGAAATGGCAAAGAGCCCAGCAAAGCTGGTCACATGATCCCTCCTAGGCTCCGCCTTCCCCAGTCATTCTCTTTGCCGTTGCACAGGCAACATCTCCACGGAGATGGTTAAGAGTTTTTTGGTGTTTATATGTAGTTTTATTCTTCAATCAAGAGTTTGTTATTTTAAAATAGTGCTGGTATGTACTATTTACTCTGAAACAGAAAATAGATGAAGATTTCTGTTTGTAAGAGGAAGATGATTTTAGCAACCGTTACTAAAATCGATGGCTGTTTCCACACAGGACTGTTGAGATGAAGTAACTTCAGTTGGGGGAAACAGTGTGCAGACTTTGCTGCTTGAAGTATGACACATTTCTAACAAGACTTGGTAATGCTGGAAGCTGTCATTTTCCCTATGGGATCCGGTAAGCCATTTTCTTAATAGGAATAAAGGGCTTCACAAGGGCTTAAAGACTGGTAGACAATTTTCTGGGCTAAAACGATTACTTTATAAGCATATTTAATAGATTATATCTTTGAGGAGTTATTTTAATCTTGGGAATTATATTAAAAAAACGGCAGGCACTGTGTTGGACACCTTTTCTCCAACATAGGTGTGTCCGGTCCACGGCGTCATCCTTACTTGTGGGATATTCTCTTCCCCAACAGGAAATGGCAAAGAGCCCAGCAAAGCTGGTCACATGATCCCTCCTAGGCTCCGCCTTCCCCAGTCATTCTCTTTGCCGTTGTACAGGCAACATCTCCACGGAGATGGCTTAGAGTTTTTTAGTGTTTAACTGTAGTTTTTATTATTCAATCAAGAGTTTGTTATTTTAAAATAGTGCTGGTATGTACTATTTACTCTGAAACAGAAAAGAGATGAAGATTTCTGTTTGTAAGAGGAAAATTATTTTAGCAACCGTTACTAAAATCGATGGCTGTTCCACACAGGACTGTTGAGAGGAATTAACTTCAGTTGGGGGAACAGTGAGCAGACTTTTGCTGCTTGAGGTATGACACATTCTAACAAGACGATGTAATGCTGGAAGCTGTCATTTTCCCTATGGGATCCGGTAAGCCATTTTATTACAGACAGTAAATAAGGGCTTCACAAGGGCTTTTTAAGACTGTAGACATTTTCTGGGCTAAATCGATTTATATATAAACATATTTTATACTCCATAGCCTTGAGGAATTATTTTAATCTTGGGAATTTTGTAAAATAACCGTCAGGCACTGTATTGGACACCTTATTCTCTAGGGGCTTTCCCTAATCATAGGCAGAGTCTCATTTTCGCGCCTGTATTGCGCACTTGTTTTTGAGAAGCATGACATGCAGATGCATGTGTGAGGAGCTCTGATACATAGAAAAGACTTTCTGAAGGCGTCATTTGGTATCGTATTCCCCTTGGGGCTTCTCAGCAAAGCAGATACCAGGGACTGTAAAGGGGTTAAATATAAAAACGGCTCCGGTTCCGTTATTTTAAGGGTTAAAGCTTCCAAATTTGGTGTGCAATACTTTTAAGGCTTTAAGACACTGTGGTGAAATTTTGGTGAATTTTGAACAATTCCTTCATACTTTTTCGCAATTGCAGTAATAAAGTGTGTTCAGTTTAAAATTTAAAGTGACAGTAACGGTTTTATTTTAAAACGTTTTTTGTACTTTGTTATCAAGTTTATGCCTGTTTAACATGTCTGAACTGCCAGATAGACTGTGTTCTGAATGTGGGGAAGCCAAGGTCCCTTCTCATTTAAATAGATGTGATTTATGTGACACAAAATTTAGAGAAAATGATGCCCAAGATGATTCCTCAAGTGAGGGGAGTAAGCATGGTACTGCATCATCCCCTCCTTCGTCTACACCAGTCTTGCCCACACAAGAGGCCCCTAGTACATCTAGCGCGCCAATACTCCTTACTATGCAACAATTAACGGCTGTAATGGATAATTCTATCAAAAACATTTTAGCCAAAATGCCCACTTATCAGCGAAAGCGCGACTGCTCTGTTTTAGAAAATACTGAAGAGCATGAGGACGCTGATGATATTGTTTCTGAAGGGCCCCTACACCAGTCTGAGGGGGCCAGGGAGGTTTTGTCTGAGGGAGAAATTTCAGATTCAGGGAAAATTTCTCAACAAGCTGAACCTGATGTGATTACATTTAAATTTAAGTTGGAACATCTCCGCGCTCTGCTTAAGGAGGTGTTATCCACTCTGGATGATTGTGAGAATTTGGTCATCCCAGAGAAACTATGTAAAATGGACAAGTTCCTAGAGGTCCCGGGGCCCCCCGAAGCTTTTCCTATACCCAAGCGGGTGGCGGACATTGTAAATAAAGAATGGGAAAGGCCCGGTATACCTTTCGTCCCTCCCCCCATATTTAAAAAATTGTTTCCTATGGTCGACCCCAGAAAGGACTTATGGCAGACAGTCCCCAAGGTCGAGGGGGCGGTTTCTACTCTAAACACACGCACCACTATACCCATAGAAGATAGTTGTGCTTTCAAAGATCCTATGGATAAAAAATTAGAGGGTTTGCTTAAAAAGATGTTTGTTCAGCAAGGTTACCTTCTACAACCAATTTCATGCATTGTCCCTGTCACTACAGCCGCGTGTTTCTGGTTCGATGAGCTAGAAAAGGCGATCACTAGTAATTCTCCTTCTTATGAGGAGATTATGGACAGAATCCGTGCTCTCAAATTGGCTAATTCTTTCACCCTAGACGCCACTTTGCAATTGGCTAGGTTAGCGGCGAAAAATTCTGGGTTTGCTATTGTGGCGCGCAGAGCGCTTTGGTTAAAATCTTGGTCAGCGGATGCGTCTTCCAAGAACAAATTGCTTAACATTCCTTTCAAGGGGAAAACGCTGTTTGGCCCTGACTTGAAAGAGATTATCTCTGATATCACTGGGGGCAAGGGCCACGCCCTTCCTCAGGATAGGTCTTTCAAGGCCAAAAATAAACCTAATTTTCGTCCCTTTCGTAGAAACGGACCAGCCCCAAGTGCTACGTCCTCTAAGCAAGAGGGTAATACTTCTCAAGCCAAGCCAGCCTGGAGACCAATGCAGGGCTGGAACAAGGGAAAGCAGGCCAAGAAACCTGCCACTGCTACCAAGACAGCATGAGATGTTGGCCCCCGATCCGGGACCGGATCTGGTGGGGGGCAGACTCTCTCTCTTCGCTCAGGCTTGGGCAAGAGATGTTCTGGATCCTTGGGCGCTAGAAATAGTCTCCCAAGGTTATCTTCTGGAATTCAAAGGGCTTCCCCCAAGGGGGAGGTTCCACAGGTCTCAATTGTCTTCAGACCACATAAAAAAACAGGCATTCTTACATTGTGTAGAAGACCTGTTAAAAATGGGAGTGATTCATCCTGTTCCATTAGGAGAACAAGGGATGGGGTTCTACTCCAATCTGTTCGTAGTTCCCAAAAAAGAGGGAACGTTCAGACCAATCTTAGATCTCAAGATCCTAAACAAGTTTCTCAAGGTTCCATCGTTCAAAATGGAAACCATTCGAACAATTCTTCCTTCCATCCAGGAAGGTCAATTCATGACCACGGTGGATTTAAAGGATGCGTATCTACATATTCCTATCCACAAGGAACATCATCGGTTCCTAAGGTTCGCATTCCTGGACAAGCATTACCAGTTCGTCGCACTTCCGTTCGGATTAGCCACTGCTCCAAGGATTTTCACAAAGGTACTAGGGTCCCTTCTAGCGGTGCTAAGACCAAGGGGCATTGCAGTAGTACCTTACTTGGACGACATTCTGATTCAAGCGTCGTCCCTTCCTCTAGCAAAGGCTCACACGGACATTGTCCTGGCCTTTCTCAGATCTCACGGATGGAAAGTGAACGTAGAAAAGAGTTCTCTATCTCCGTCAACGAGGGTTCCCTTCTTGGGAACAATAATAGACTCCTTAGAAATGAGGATTTTTCTGACAGAGGCCAGAAAAACAAAACTTCTAAACTTTTGTCAAATACTTCATTCCGTTCCTCTTCCTTCCATAGCGCAGTGCATGGAAGTAATAGGTTTGATGGTAGCGGCAATGGACATAGTTCCTTTTGCGCGCATTCATCTAAGACCATTACAACTGTGCATGCTCAGTCAGTGGAATGGGGACTATACAGACTTGTCTCCGACGATACAAGTAAATCAGAGGACCAGAGATTCACTCCGTTGGTGGCTGTCCCTGGACAACCTGTCACAGGGGATGAGCTTCCGCAGACCAGAGTGGGTCATTGTCACGACCAACGCCAGTCTGATGGGCTGGGGCGCGGTCTGGGGACCCCTGAAAGCTCAGGGTCTTTGGTCTCGGGAAGAATCTCTTCTACCGATAAATATTCTGGAACTGAGAGCGATACTCAATGCTCTCAAGGCTTGGCCTCAGCTAGCAAAGGCCAAGTTCATACGGTTTCAATCAGACAACATGACGACTGTTGCGTACATCAACCATCAGGGGGGAACAAGGAGTTCCCTGGCGATGGAAGAAGTGACCAAAATCATTCAATGGGCGGAGACTCACTCCTGCCACTTGTCTGCAATCCACATCCCAGGAGTGGAAAATTGGGAAGCGGATTTTCTGAGTCGTCAGACATTACATCCGGGGGAGTGGGAACTCCATCCGGAAATCTTTGCCCAAATTACTCAACTGTGGGGCATTCCAGACATGGATCTGATGGCCTCTCGTCAGAACTTCAAGGTTCCTTGCTACGGGTCCAGATCCAGGGATCCCATGGCGACTCTAGTAGATGCACTAGTAGCACCTTGGACCTTCAAACTAGCTTATGTATTCCCGCCGTTTCCTCTCATCCCCAGGCTGGTAGCCAGGATCAATCAGGAGAGGGCATCGGTGATCTTGATAGCTCCTGCGTGGCCACGCAGGACTTGGTATGCAGACCTGGTGAATATGTCATCGGCTCCACCATGGAAGCTACCTTTGAGACGAGACCTTCTTGTTCAAGGTCCGTTCGAACATCCGAATCTGGTCTCACTCCAACTGACTGCTTGGAGATTGAACGCTTGATCTTATCAAAGCGAGGGTTCTCAGATTCTGTTATTGATACTCTTGTTCAGGCCAGAAAGCCTGTAACTAGAAAAATTTACCACAAAATATGGAAAAAATATATCTGTTGGTGTGAATCTAAAGGATTCCCTTGGGACAAGGTAAAAATTCCTAAGATTCTATCCTTTCTTCAAGAAGAATTGGAGAAAGGATTATCTGCAAGTTCCTTGAAGGGACAGATTTCTGCCTTGTCTGTGTTACTTCACAAAAAGCTGGCAGCTGTGCCAGATGTTCAAGCCTTTGTTCAGGCTCTGGTTAGAATCAAGCCTGTTTACAAACCTTTGACTCCTCCTTGGAGTCTCAATTTAGTTCTTTCAGTTCTTCAGGGGGTTCCGTTTGAACCCTTACATTCCGTTGATATTAAGTTATTATCTTGGAAAGTTTTGTTTTTGGTTGCAATTTCTTCTGCTAGAAGAGTTTCAGAATTATCTGCTCTGCAGTGTTCTCCTCCTTATCTGGTGTTCCATGCAGATAAGGTGGTTGTACGTACTAAACCTGGTTTTCTTCCGAAAGTTGTTTCTAACAAAAACATTAACCAGGAGATAGTCGTGCCTTCCTTGTGTCCGAATCCAGTTTCAAAGAAGGAACGTTTGTTGCACAATTTGGATGTTGTTCGCGCTCTAAAATTCTATTTAGATGCTACAAAGGATTTTAGACAAACATCTTCCTTGTTTGTTGTTTATTCTGGTAAAAGGAGAGGTCAAAAAGCAACTTCTACCTCTCTCTCTTTTTGGATTAAAAGCATCATCAGATTGGCTTATGAGACTGCCGGACGGCAGCCTCCTGAAAGAATCACAGCTCATTCCACTAGGGCTGTGGCTTCCACATGGGCCTTCAAGAACGAGGCTTCTGTTGATCAGATATGTAAGGCAGCGACTTGGTCTTCACTGCACACTTTTACCAAATTTTACAAGTTTGATACTTTTGCTTCTTCTGAGGCTATTTTTGGGAGAAAGGTTTTGCAAGCCGTGGTGCCTTCCATTTAGGTGACCTGATTTGCTCCCTCCCTTCATCCGTGTCCTAAAGCTTTGGTATTGGTTCCCACAAGTAAGGATGACGCCGTGGACCGGACACACCTATGTTGGAGAAAACAGAATTTATGTTTACCTGATAAATTACTTTCTCCAACGGTGTGTCCGGTCCACGGCCCGCCCTGGTTTTTTAATCAGGTCTGATAATTTATTTTCTTTAACTACAGTCACCACGGTATCATATGATTTCTCCTATGCAAATATTCCTCCTTTACGTCGGTCGAATGACTGGGGAAGGCGGAGCCTAGGAGGGATCATGTGACCAGCTTTGCTGGGCTCTTTGCCATTTCCTGTTGGGGAAGAGAATATCCCACAAGTAAGGATGACGCCGTGGACCGGACACACCGTTGGAGAAAGTAATTTATCAGGTAAACATAAATTCTGTTTTTCACTGGGGGCCTTTTCTAGTCATAGGCAGAGCCTCATTTTCGCGCCACTAATGCGCAGTTGTTTTTGGGAAGCAAGGCATGCAGATGCATGTGTGAGGAGCTCAGATACACAGAAAAAGATTACTGAAGGCGTCATTTGGTATCGTATTCCCCTCTGGGCTTGGTTGGGTCTCAGCAAAGCAGATACCAGGGACTGTATAGGGGTTAAATGTAAAAACGGCTCTGGTTCCGTTATTTTAAGAGTTAAAGCTTTCAAATTTGGTGTGCAATACGTTTAAGGCTTTAAGACACTGTGGTGAAATTTTGGTGAATTTTGAACAATTCCTTCATACTTTTTCACATATTCAGTAATAAAGTGTGTTCAGTTTAAAATTTAAAGTGACAGTAACGGTTTTATTTTAAAACGTTTTTTGTGCTTTGTTATCAAGTTTATGCCTGTTTAACATGTCTGAACTATCAGATAGACGATGTTCTGTATGTTCGGAAGCCAAGGTTCCTTCTCATTTAAATAGATGTGATGTATGTGACAAACAATGTAGGGACAATGATGCCACTGATAATGATGTTGCCCAAGATGATTCCTCAAGTGAGGGGAGTAAGCATGGTACTGCATCATCCCCTCCTATGTCTACGCCAGTCTTGCCCACACAAGAGGCCCCTAGTACATCTAGTGCGCCAATACTTCTTACTATGCAACAATTAACAGCTGTAATGGATAATTCTATTAAAAACATTTTAGCCAAAATGCCCACTTATCAGCGAAAGCGCGACTGCTCTGTTTTAGATACTGAAGAGCATGAGGACGCTGATGATAATGGTTCTGACATGCCCTTACACCAGTCTGAAGGGGCCAGGGAGGTTTTGTCTGAGGGAGAAATTTCAGATTCAGGAAAAATTTCTCAACAAGCTGAACCTGACGTTATTACATTCAAATTTAAATTGGAACACCTCCGCGCTCTGCTTAAGGAGGTGTTATCTACTCTGGATGATTGTGACAATTTGGTCATTCCAGAGAAATTATGTAAGATGGACAAGTTCCTAGAGGTCCCGGTGCCCCCCGAAGCTTTTCCTATACCCAAGCGGGTGGCGGACATTGTAAATAAAGAATGGGAAAGGCCCGGGATACCTTTTGTCCCTCCCCCTATATTTAAGAAATTATTTCCTATGGTCGACCCCAGAAAGGACTTATGGCAGACAGTCCCCAAGGTCGAGGGGGCGGTTTCTACTTTAAACAAACGCACTACTATCCCTATAGAAGATAGTTGTGCTTTCAAAGATCCTATGGATAAAAAATTAGAGGGTTTGCTTAAAAAGATGTTTGTTCAGCAAGGTTACCTTCTACAACCAATTTCATGCATTGTTCCTGTCACTACAGCAGCGTGTTTCTGGTTCGATGAACTAGAAATGTCGCTCAATAAAGAATCTTCTTATGAGGAGGTTATGGACGGAGTTCAAGCTCTTAAATTGGCTAACTCTTTTACTTTAGACGCCACTTTGCAATTAGCTAGATTAGCGGCGAAAAATTCAGGTTTTGCTATTGTGGCGCGCAGAGCGCTTTGGCTAAAGTCTTGGTCAGCGGAGGCGTCCTCCAAGAACAAATTGCTTAACATCCCTTTCAAGGGGAAAACGCTGTTTGGCCCTGACTTGAAAGAGATTATTTCAGATATCACGGGGGGAAAGGGCCACGCCCTTCCTCAGGATAGGTCTTTTAAGGCTAAAAATAAACCAAATTTTCGTCCCTTTCGCAGAAACGGACCAGCCTCAAATTCTACATCCTCTAAGCAAGAGGGTAATACTTCTCAAACCAAGCCAGCCTGGAGGCCGATGCAAGGCTGGAACAAAGGTAAGCAGGCCAAGAAACCTGCCACTGCTACCAAGACAGCATGAGATGTTGGCCCCCGATCCGGGACCGGATCTGGTGGGGGGCAGACTTTCTCTCTTCGCTCAGGCTTGGGCAAGAGATGTTCTGGATCCTTGGGCGCTAGAAATAGTCTCCCAAGGTTATCTTCTGGAATTCAAGGAACTACCCCCAAGGGGAAGGTTCCACAGGTCTCAATTGTCTTCAGACCACATAAAAAGACAGGCATTCTTACATTGTGTAGAAGACCTGTTAAAAATGGGAGTGATTCATCCTGTTCCATTAGGAGAACAAGGGATGGGATTTTACTCCAATCTGTTCATAGTTCCCAAAAAAGAGGGAACATTCAGACCAATCTTAGATCTCAAGATCCTAAACAAATTTCTCAGGGTTCCATCGTTCAAGATGGAAACCATTCGGACAATTCTTCCTACCATCCAGGAAGGTCAATTCATGACCACGGTGGATTTAAAGGATGCGTATCTACATATTCCTATCCACAAGGAACATCATCGGTTCCTAAGGTTCGCCTTTCTGGACAAACATTACCAGTTCGTGGCACTTCCATTCGGATTAGCCACTGCTCCAAGAATTTTCACAAAGGTACTAGGGTCCCTTCTAGCGGTGCTAAGACCAAGAGGCATTGCAGTAGTACCTTACTTGGACGACATACTGATTCAAGCGTCGTGTCTGCCACAAGCAAAGGCTCATACGGACATTGTCCTAGCCTTTCTCAGATCTCACGGGTGGAAAGTGAACGTAGAAAAAAGTTCTCTATCTCCGTCAACAAGAGTTCCCTTCTTGGGAACAATAATAGACTCCTTAGAAATGAAGATTTTTCTGACAGAGGCCAGAAAATCAAAACTTCTAAGCTCTTGTCAAGTACTTCATTCTGTTCTTCTTCCTTCCATAGCGCAGTGCATGGAAGTAATAGGTTTGATGGTTGCGGCAATGGACATAGTTCCTTTTGCGCGAATTCATCTAAGACCATTACAACTGTGCATGCTCAGTCAGTGGAATGGGGATTATACAGACTTGTCTCCGACGATACAAGTAGATCAGAGGACCAGAGATTCACTCCGTTGGTGGCTGACCCTGGACAACCTGTCACAAGGGATGAGCTTCCGCAGACCAGAGTGGGTCATTGTCACGACCGACGCCAGTCTGGTGGGCTGGGGCGCGGTCTGGGAACCCCTGAAAGCTCAGGGTCTATGGTCTCGGGAAGAATCTCTTCTCCCGATAAACATTCTGGAACTGAGAGCGATATTCAATGCTCTCAAGGCTTGGCCTCAACTAGCAAAGGCCAAATTCATAAGGTTTCAATCAGACAACATGACAACTGTTGCATATATCAACCATCAGGGGGGAACAAGGAGTTCCTTGGCGATGGAAGAAGTGACCAAAATAATTCAATGGGCGGAGAATCACTCCTGCCACGTGTCTGCAATCCACATCCCAGGAGTGGAAAATTGGGAAGCGGATTTTCTGAGTCGTCAGACTTTTCATCCGGGGGAGTGGGAACTCCATCCGGAAATCTTTGCCCAAATTACTCAGTTATGGGGCATTCCAGACATGGATCTGATGGCGTCTCGTCAGAACTTCAAGGTTCCTTGCTACGGGTCCAGATCCAGGGATCCCAAGGCGACTCTAGTGGATGCACTAGTAGCGCCTTGGACCTTCAACCTAGCTTATGTGTTCCCACCGTTTCCTCTCATTCCCAGGCTGGTAGCCAGGATCAAACAGGAGAGGGTCTCGGTGATCTTGATAGCTCCTGCGTGGCCACGCAGGACTTGGTATGCAGACCTGGTGAATATGTCTTCGGTTCCACCATGGAGGCTACCTTTGAGACAGGACCTTCTTGTTCAAGGTCCGTTCAAACATCCGAATCTGGCCTCACTCCAACTGACTGCTTGGAGATTGAACGCTTGATCTTATCAAAGCGTGGGTTCTCAGATTCTGTCATTGATACTCTTATTCAGGCTAGAAAGCCTGTAACTAGAAAAATCTACCATAAAATATGGAAAAAATATATCTGTTGGTGCGAATCTAAAGGATTCCCATGGAACAAGATAAAAATTCCTAAGATTCTATCCTTTCTACAAGAGGGTTTGGAGAAAGGATTATCTGCAAGTTCTTTGAAGGGACAGATTTCTGCTTTATCTGTTTTACTTCACAAAAAGCTGGCGGCTGTGCCAGATGTTCAAGCTTTTGTTCAGGCTCTGGTTAGAATCAAGCCTGTTTACAAACCTTTGACTCCTCCTTGGAGTCTCAATTTAGTTCTTTCAGTTCTTCAAGGGGTTCCGTTTGAACCCTTACATTCCGTAGATATTAACTTATTATCTTGGAAAGTTTTGTTTTTGGTTGCAATTTCTTCTGCAAGAAGAGTTTCAGAGTTATCTGCTCTGCAGTGTTCTCCTCCTTATCTGGTGTTCCATGCAGATAAGGTGGTTTTGCGTACTAAACCTGGTTTTCTTCCGAAAGTTGTTTCTAACAAAAATATTAACCAGGAGATAGTTGTGCCTTCTTTGTGTCCGAATCCAGTTTCAAAGAAGGAACGTTTGTTGCACAATTTGGATGTAGTTCGTGCTCTAAAATTCTATTTAGAGGCTACAAAGGATTTCAGACAAACATCTTCCTTGTTTGTTGTTTATTCTGGTAAAAGGAGAGGTCAAAAAGCAACTTCTACCTCTCTCTCTTTTTGGCTTAAAAGCATCATCCGATTGGCTTATGAGACTGCCGGACGGCAGCCTCCTGAAAGAATCACAGCTCACTCCACTAGGGCTGTGGCTTCCACATGGGCCTTCAAGAACGAGGCTTCTGTTGATCAGATATGTAAGGCAGCGACTTGGTCTTCACTGCACACTTTTACCAAATTTTACAAATTTGATACTTTTGCTTCTTCGGAGGCTATTTTTGGGAGAGAGGTTTTGCAAGCCGTGGTGCCTTCCATCTAGGTGACCTCATTTGCTCCCTCCCATCATCCATGTCCTAAAGCTTTGGTATTGGTTCCCACAAGTAAGGATGACGCCGTGGACCGGACACACCTATGTTGGAGAAAACAGAATTTATGCTTACCTGATAAATTACTTTCTCCAACGGTGTGTCCGGTCCACGGCCCGCCCTGGTTTTTTAATCAGGTCTGATGAATTATTTTCTCTAACTACAGTCACCACGGTATCATATGATTTCTCCTATGCATATTCCTCCTTTACGTCGGTCGAATGACTGGGGAAGGCGGAGCCTAGGAGGGATCATGTGACCAGCTTTGCTGGGCTCTTTGCCATTTCCTGTTGGGGAAGAGAATATCCCACAAGTAAGGATGACGCCGTGGACCGGACACACCGTTGGAGAAAGTAATTTATCAGGTAAGCATAAATTCTGTTTTTTCATTGCTTCTGGTTGCTAGAAGCTTGTTCCTTGGCATTTTTTCCCATTCCTGAAACTGTCATTTAAGGAATTTGATCAATTTTGCTTTTTATGTTGTTTTTTCTCTTACATATTGCAAGATGTCTCACGTTGCATCTGAGTCAGAAGATACTTCAGGAAAATCGCTGTCTGGTGCTGGAACTACCAAAGCTAAGTGTATCTGCTGTAAACTTTTGGTAGCTGTTCCTCCAGCTGTTGTTTGTACTAATTGTCATGACAAACTCGTTAATGCAGATAATATTTCCTTTAGTAATGTACCATTACCTGTTGCAGTTCCATCAACATCTAATGTTCAGAGTGTTCCTGATAACATAAGAGATTTTGTTTCTGAATCCATCAAGAAGGCTATGTCTGTTATTCCTCCTTCTAGTAAACATAAAAAATCTTTTAAAACTTCTCTTTATACAGATGAAATTTTAAATGAACATCATCATTCTGATTCTAATGACTCTTCTAGTTCAGAGGATTCTGTCTCAGAGGTTGATGCTGATAAATCTTCATATTTATTTAAAATGGAATTTATTCGTTCTTTACTTAAAGAAGTACTAATTGCTTTAGAAATTGAGGATTCTGGTCCTCTTGATACTAAATCTAAACGTTTAGATAAGGTCTTTAAATCTCCTGTGGTTATTCCAGAAGTTTTTCCTGTTCCTGGTGCTATTTCTGAAGTAATTTCCAGAGGATGGAATAATTTGGGTAATTCATTTACTCCTTCTAAACGTTTTAAGCAATTATATCCTGTGCCGTCTGATAGATTAGAATTTTGGGACAAAATCCCTAAAGTTGATGGGGCTATTTCTACCCTTGCTAAACGTACTACTATTCCTACGTCAGATGGTACTTCGTTTAAGGATCCTTTAGATAGGAAAATTGAATCCTTTCTAAGAAAAGCTTATCTGTGTTCAGGTAATCTTCTTAGACCTGCTATATCATTGGCTGATGTTGCTGCAGCTTCAACTTTTTGGTTGGAAACTTTAGCGCAACAAGTAACAGATCATGATTCTCATAATATTATTATTCTTCTGCAACATGCTAATAATTTTATCTGTGATGCCATTTTTGATATTATCAGAGTTGATGTCAGGTTTATGTCTCTAGCTATTTTAGCTAGAAGAACTTTATGGCTTAAAACTTGGAATGCTGATATGTCTTCTAAATCGACTCTACTTTCCATTTCTTTCCAGGGTAACAAATTATTTGGTTCTCAGTTGGATTCTATTATCTCAACTGTTACTGGTGGGAAAGGAACTTTTTTACCACAGGATAAAAGATCTAAGGGTAAAAACAGGGCTAATAATCGTTTTCGTTCCTTTCGTTTCAACAAAGAACAAAAGCCTGATCCTTCTTCCTCAGGAGCAGTTTCAGTTTGGAAACCATCTCCAGTCTGGAATAAATCCAAGCCTTCTAGAAAAGCAAAGCCAGCTTCTAAGTCCACATGAAGGTGCGGCCCTCATTCCAGCCCAGCTGGTAGGGGGCAGGTTACGTTTTTTTCAAAGAAATTTGGATCAATTCTGTTCACAATCTTTGGATTCAGAACATCGTTTCAGAAGGGTACAGAATTGGTTTCAAGATAAGACCTCCTGCAAAGAGATTTTTTCTTTCCCGTGTCCCAGTAAACCCAGCGAAAGCTCAAGCATTTCTGAAATGTGTTTCAGATCTAGAGTTGGCTGGAGTAATTATGCCAGTTCCAGTTCTGGAACAGGGGCTGGGGTTTTATTTGAATCTCTTCATTGTACCAAAGAAGGAGAATTCCTTCAGACCAGTTCTGGATCTAAAAATATTGAATCGTTATGTAAGGATACCAACATTCAAAATGGTAACTGTAAGGACTATCTTGCCTTTTGTTCAGCAAGGGCATTATATGTCCACGATAGATTTACAGGATGCATATCTGCATATTCCGATTCATCCAGATCACTATCAGTTCCTGAGATTCTCTTTCCTGGACAAGCATTACCAATTTGTGGCTCTGCCGTTTGGCCTAGCTACAGCCCCAAGAATTTTTACAAAGGTTCTCGGTGCCCTTCTGTCTGTAATCAGAGAACAGGGTATTGTGGTATTTCCTTATTTGGACGATATCTTGGTACTTGCTCAGTCTTTACATTTTGCAGAATCTCATACGAATCGACTTGTGTTGTTTCTTCAAGATCATGGTTGGAGGATCAATTTACTAAAAAGTTCATTGATTCCTCAGACAAGGGTAACCTTTTTGGGTTTCCAAATAGATTCAGTGTCCATGACTCTGTCTTTGACAGAAAAGAGACGTCTAAAATTGATTTCAGCTTGTCGAAACCTTCAGTCACAATCATTCCCTTCGGTAGCCTTATGCATGGAAATTCTAGGTCTTATGACTGCTGCATCGGACGCGATCCCCTTTGCTCGTTTTCACATGCGGCCTCTTCAGCTCTGTATGCTGAATCAATGGTGCAGGGATTACACAAAGATATCTCAATTAATATCTTTAAAACCGTTTGTACGACACTCTCTGACGTGGTGGGCAGATCACCATTGTTTAATTCAGGGGGCTTCTTTTGTTCTTCCGACCTGGACTGTAATTTCAACAGATGCAAGTCTTACAGGTTGGGGAGCTGTGTGGGGGTCTCTGACGGCACAAGGAGTTTGGGAATCTCAGGAGGTGAGATTACCGATCAATATTTTGGAACTCCGTGCAATTTTCAGAGCTCTTCAGTCTTGGCCTCTTCTGAAGGCATACATCAATCATCAAGGAGGAACTCACAGTCCTCTGGCTATGAAAGAAGTATCTCGAATTCTGGTTTGGGCGGAATCCAGCTCCTGTCTAATCTCTGCGGTTCATATTCCAGGAATAGACAATTGGGAAGCGGATTATCTCAGTCGCCAAACGTTGCATCCGGGCGAATGGTCTCTTCACCCAGAGGTATTTCTTCAGATTGTTCAAATGTGGGAACTTCCAGAAATAGATCTGATGGCTTCTCATCTAAACAAGAAACTTCCCAGGTATCTGTCCAGATCCCGGGATCCTCAGGCGGAGGCAGTGGATGCATTATCACTTCCTTGGAAGTATCATCCTGCCTATATCTTTCCGCCTCTAGTTCTTCTTCCAAGAGTAATCTCCAAGATTCTGAAGGAATGCTCGTTTGTTCTGCTGGTAGCTCCGGCATGGCCTCACAGGTTTTGGTATGCAGATCTTGTCCGGATGGCCTCTTGTCAACCGTGGACTCTTCCGTTAAGACCAGACCTTCTGTCGCAAGGTCCTTTTTTCCATCAGGATCTCAAATCCTTAAATTTAAAGGTATGGAGATTGAACGCTTGATTCTTGGTCAAAGAGGTTTCTCTGACTCTGTGATTAATACTATGTTACAGGCTCGTAAAACTGTATCTAGAGAGATATATTATAGAGTCTGGAAGACTTATATTTCTTGGTGTCTTTCTCATCATTTTTCCTGGCATTCTTTTAGAATTCCGAGAATTTTACAGTTTCTTCAGGATGGTTTAGATAAAGGTTTGTCCGCAAGTTCCTTGAAAGGTCAAATCTCTGCTCTTTCTGTTCTTTTTCACAGAAAGATTGCTAATCTTCCTGATATTCATTGTTTTGTACAAGCCTTGGTTCGTATAAAACCTGTCATTAAGTCAATTTCTCCTCCTTGGAGTTTGAATTTGGTTCTGGGGGCTCTTCAAGCTCCTCCGTTTGAACCTATGCATTCTTTGGACATTAAATTACTTTCTTGGAAAGTTTTGTTCCTTTTGGCCATCTCTTCTGCCAGAAGAGTCTCTGAATTATCTGCTCTTTCTTGTGAGTCTCCTTTTCTGATTTTTCATCAGGATAAGGCGGTGTTGCGAACTTCTTTTGAATTTTTGCCTAAGGTTGTGAATTCCAACAACATTGGTAGAGAAATTGTGGTTCCTTCATTATGTCCTAATCCTAAGAATTCTAAGGAGAAATCGTTGCATTCTTTGGCCTAGATTTGGAGTTCGGCGGTAGCCGTCAAAACCAGCGTTAGAGGCTCCTAACGCTGGTTTTGGCCGCCCGCTGGTATTTGGAGTCAGTGATTAAAGGGTCTAACGCTCACTTTTCAGCCGCGACTTTTCCATACCGCAGATCCCCCTACGCCATTTGCGTAGCCTATATTTTCAATGGGATCTTTCTAACGCCGGTATTTAGAGTCGTTTCTGAAGTGAGCGTTAGAGCTCTAACGACAAAACTCCAGCCGCCTGAAAATAGCAGGAGTTAAGAGCTTTCTGGCTAACGCCGGTTCATAAAGCTCTTAACTACTGTACCCTAAAGTACACTAACACCCATAAACTACCTATGTACCCCTAAACCGAGCTCCCCCCACATCGCTGACACTCGATTAAAATTTTTAACCCCTAATCTGCCGACCGCCACCTACGTTATATTTATGTACCCCTAATCTGCTGCCCCTAACCCCGCCGACCCCTATATTACATTTATTAACCCCTAACCTGCCCCCCACAACGTCGCCGCCAGCTACTTAAAATAATTAACCCCTAATTTTCCGACCGCAAAGCGCCGCCACCTACGTTATCCCTATGTACCCCTAATCTGCTACCCCTAACACCGCCGACCCCTATATTATATTTATTAACCCCTAATCTGCCCCCCTCAACGTCGCCGACACCTGCCTACACTTATTAACCCCTAATCTGCCGAGCGGACCTGAGCGCTACTATAATAAAGTTATTAACCCCTAACCCGCCTCACTAACCCTATCATAAATAGTATTAACCCCCTAATCTGCCCTCCCTAACATCGCCGACACCTAACTTCAATTATTAACCCCTAATCTGACGACCGGAGCTCACCGCTATTCTAATAAATGTATTAACCCCTAAAGCTAAGTCTAACCCTAACACTAACACCCCCCTAACTTAAATATAATTTACATCTAACGAAATAAATTAACTCTTATTAAATAAATGATTCCTATTTAAAGCTAAATACTTACCTGTAAAATAAATCCTAATATAGCTACAATATAAATTATAATTATATTATAGCTATTTTAGGATTAATATTTATTTTACAGGCAACTTGGTATTTATTTTAACTAGGTACAATAACTATTAAATAGTTAAGAACTATTTAATAGCTAAAATAGTTAAAATAATAACAAATTTACCTGTAAAATAAATCCTAACCTAAGATATAATTAAACCTAACACTACCCTATCAATAAAATAATTAAATAAACTACCTACAATTACCTACAATTAACCTAACACTACACTATCAATAAATTAATTAAACACAATTGCTACAAATAAATACAATTAAATAAACTAGCTAAAGTACCAAAAAGTACCTTACCAGCCCTGAACAGGGCCCTTTGCGGGGCATGCCCCATGAATTTCAGCTCTTTTGCCTGTAAAAGAATAAATACAATACCCCCCCCCCCAACATTACAACCCACCACCCACATACCCCTAATCTAACCCAAACCCCCCTTAAATAAACCTAACACTAAGCCCCTGAAGATCTTCCTACCTTGTCTTCACCATCCAGGTATCACCGATCCGTCCTGGCTCCAACATCTTCATCCAACCCAAGCGGGGGTTGGCGATCCATAATCCGGTGCTGAAGAGGTCCAGAAGAGGCTCCAAAGTCTTCCTCCTATCCGGCAAGAAGAGGACATCCGGACCGGCAAACATCTTCTCCAAGCGGCATCTTCGATCTTCTTCCATCCGGAGCGAAGCGGCAGGATCCTGAAGACCTCCAGCGCGGAACATCCATCCGGACCGACGACTGAACGACGAATGACTGTTCCTTTAAGGGACGTCATCCAAGATGGCGTCCCTCGAATTCCGATTGGCTGATAGGATTCTATCAGCCAATCGGAATTAAGGTAGGAATTTTCTGATTGGCTGATGGAATCAGCCAATCAGAATCTAGTTCAATCCGATTGGCCGATCCAATCAGCCAATCAGATTGAGCTTGCATTCTATTGGCTGATCGGAACAGCCAATAGAATGCGAGCTCAATCTGATTGGCTGATTGGATCGGCCAATCGGATTGAACTAGATTCTGATTGGCTGATTCCATCAGCCAATCAGAATTTTCCTACCTTAATTCCGATTGGCTGATAGAATCCTATCAGCCAATCGGAATTCGAGGGACGCCATCTTGGATGACGTCCCTTAAAGGAACAGTCATTCGTCGTTCAGTTGTCGGTCCGGATGGATGTTCCGCGCTGGAGGTCTTCAGGATCCTGCCGCTTCGCTCCGGATGGAAGAAGATCGAAGATGCCGCTTGGAGAAGATGTTTGCCGGTCCGGATGTCCTCTTCTTGCCGGATAGGAGGAAGACTTTGGAGCCTCTTCTGGACCTCTTCAGCACCGGATTATGGATCGCCAACCCCCGCTTGGGTTGGATGAAGATGTTGGAGCCAGGACGGATCGGTGATACCTGGATGGTGAAGACAAGGTAGGAAGATCTTCAGGGGCTTAGTGTTAGGTTTATTTAAGCGGGGTTTGGGTTAGATTAGGGGTATGTGGGTGGTGGGTTGTAATGTTGGGGGGGGGGGTATTGTATTTATTCTTTTACAGGCAAAAGAGCTGAAATTCTTGGGGCATGCCCCGCAAAGGGCCCTGTTCAGGGCTGGTAAGGTAAAAGAGCTTGTAACTTTTTTAATTTAGAATAGGGTAGGGAATTTTTTATTTTGGGGGGCTTTGTTATTTTATTAGGGGGCTTAGAGTAGGTGTAATTAGTTTAAAATTGTTGTAATATTTTTCTTATGTTTGTAAATATTTTTTTATTTTTTGTAACTTAGTTCTTTTTTATTTTTGGTACTTTAGCTAGTTTATTTCATTGTATTTATTTGTAGCAATTGTGTTTAATTAATTTATTGATAGTGTAGTGTTAGGGTAATTGTAGGTAGTTTATTTAATTATTTTATTGATAGGGTAGTGTTAGGTTTAATTATATCTTAGGTTAGGATTTATTTTACAGGTAAATTTGTTATTATTTTAACTATTTTAGCTATTAAATAGTTCTTAACTATTTAATAGCTATTGTACCTGGTTAAAATAATTACAAAGTTGCCTGTAAAATAAATATTAATCCTAAAATAGCTATAATATAATTATAATTTATATTGTAGCTATATTAGGATTTATTTTACAGGTAAGTATTTAGCTTTAAATAGGAATAATTTATTTAATAAGAGTTAATTTATTTCGTTAGATGTAAATTATATTTAAGTTAGGGGGGTGTTAGTGTTAGGGTTAGACTTAGCTTTAGGGGTTAATACATTTATTAGAATAGCGGTGAGCTCCGGTCGTCAGATTAGGGGTTAATAATTGAAGTTAGGTGTCGGCGATGTTAGGGAGGGCAGATTAGGGGGTTAATACTATTTATGATAGGGTTAGTGAGGCGGGTTAGGGGTTAATAACTTTATTATAGTAGCGCTCAGGTCCGCTCGGCAGATTAGGGGTTAATAAGTGTAGGCAGGTGTCGGCGACGTTGAGGGGGGCAGATTAGGGGTTAATAAATATAATATAGGGGTCGGCGGTGTTAGGGGTAGCAGATTAGGGGTACATAGGGATAACGTAGGTGGCGGCGCTTTGCGGTCGGAAGATTAGGGGTTAATTATTTTAAGTAGCTGGCGGCGATGTTGTGGGGGGCAGGTTAGGGGTTAATAAATATAATATAGGGGTCGGCGGGGTTAGGGGCAGCAGATTAGGGGTACATAAGTATAACGTAGGTGGCGGCGGTTTACGGAGCGGCAGATTAGGGGTTAAATAAAATATGCAGGGGTCAGCGATAGCGGGGGCGGCAGATTAGGGGTTAATAAGTGTAAGGTTAGGGGTGTTTAGACTCGGGGTACATGTTAGAGTGTTAGGTGCAGACGTAGGAAGTGTTTCCCCATAGGAAACAATGGGGCTGCGTTAGGAGCTGAACGCTGCTTTTTTGCAGGTGTTAGGTTTTTTTTCAGCTCAAACAGCCCCATTGTTTCCTATGGGAGAATCGTGCACGAGCACGTTTTTGAGGCCGGCCGCGTCCGTAAGCAACTCTGGTATCGAGAGTTGCATTTGCGGTAGAAATGCTCTACGCTCCTTTTTTGGAGCCTAACGCAGCATTTGTTTGAACTCTCGATACCAGAGTTAATTTTATGGTGCGGCCAGAAAAAAGCCCGCGGAGCGTTAACAGCCCTTCTACCGCCGAACTCCAAATCTAGGCCTATGGATGTTGTTAGAGCTTTGAAATATTATGTTGAAGCTACTAAGTCTTTCCGAAAGACTTCTAGTCTATTTGTTATCTTTTCCGGTTCTAGAAAAGGCCAGAAAGCTTCTGCCATTTCTTTGGCATCTTGGTTGAAATCTTTAATTCATCATGCTTATGTCGAGTCGGGTAAAACTCCGCCTCAAAGGATTACAGCTCATTCTACTAGGTCAGTTTCTACTTCCTGGGCGTTTAGGAATGAAGCTTCGGTTGATCAGATTTGCAAAGCAGCAACTTGGTCTTCTTTGCATACTTTTACTAAATTCTACCATTTTGATGTGTTTTCTTCTTCTGAAGCAGTTTTTGGTAGAAAAGTACTTCAGGCAGCGGTTTCAGTTTGAATCTTCTGCTCTTTTTTTCAATAAACTTTATTTTGGGTGTGGATTATTTTCAGCAGGAATTGGCTGTCTTTATTTTATCCCTCCCTCTCTAGTGACTCTTGCGTGGAAAGATCCACATCTTGGGTAGTCATTATCCCATACGTCACTAGCTCATGGACTCTTGCTAATTACATGAAAGAAAACATAATTTCTCCAACATAGGTGTGTCCGGTCCACGGCGTCATCCTTACTTGTGGGATATTCTCTTCCCCAACAGGAAATGGCAAAGAGCCCAGCAAAGCTGGTCACATGATCCCTCCTAGGCTCCGCCTACCCCAGTCATTCTCTTTGCCGTTGTACAGGCAACATCTCCACGGAGATGGCTTAGAGTTTTTTAGTGTTTAACTGTAGTTTTTATTATTCAATCAAGAGTTTGTTATTTTAAAATAGTGCTGGTATGTACTATTTACTCTGAAACAGAAAAGAGATGAAGATTTCTGTTTGTATGAGGAAAATGATTTTAGCAACCGTTACTAAAATCCATGGCTGTTCCACACAGGACTGTTGAGAGGAATTAACTTCAGTTGGGGGAACAGTGAGCAGTCTTTTGCTGCTTGAGGTATGACACATTCTAACAAGACGATGTAATGCTGGAAGCTGTCATTTTCCCTATGGGATCCGGTAAGCCATTTTTATTCAGACAGTAAATAAGGGCTTCACAAGGGCTTATTAAGACTGTGGACATTTTCTGGGCTAAATCGATTCATATATTACACATATTTAGCCTTGAGGAATCATTTAATCTGGGTATTTTTGTTAAATAATATCGGCAGGCACTGTTTTAGACATCTTATTCTCTAGGGGCTTTCCCTAATCATAGGCAGAGCCTCATTTTCGCGCCGGTATTGCGCACTTGTTTTTGAGAAGCATGACATGCAGTCGCATGTGTGAGGAGCTCTGATACATAGAAAAGACTTTCTGAAGGCGTCATTTGGTATCGTATTCCCCTTTGGGCTTGGTTGGGTCTCAGCAAAGCAGATACCAGGGACTGTAAAGGGGTTAAAGTTAAAAACGGCTCCGGTTCCGTTATTTTAAGGGTTAAAGCTTCCAAATTTGGTGTGCAATACTTTTAAGGCTTTAAGACACTGTGGTGAAAATTTGGTGAATTTTGAACAATTCCTTCATACTTTTTCGCAATTGCAGTAATAAAGTGTGTTCAGTTTAAAATTTAAAGTGACAGTAACGGTTTTATTTTAAAACGTTTTTTGTACTTTGTTATCAAGTTTATGCCTGTTTAACATGTCTGAACTACCAGATAGACTGTGTTCTGAATGTGGGGAAGCCAAGGTTCCTTCTCATTTAAATAAATGTGATTTATGTGACACTGAAAATGATGCCCAAGATGATTCCTCAAGTGAGGGGAGTAAGCATGGTACTGCATCATTCCCTCCTTCGTCTACACGAGTCTTGCCCACTCAGGAGGCCCCTAGTACATCTAGCGCGCCAATACTCCTTACTATGCAACAATTAACGGCTGTAATGGATAATTCTATCAAAAACATTTTTGCCAAAATGCCCACTTATCAGCGTAAGCGCGACTGCTCTGTTTTAGATACTGAAGAGCATGAGGACGCTGATGATAATGGTTCTGAAATGCCCCTACACCAGTCTGAGGGGGCCAGGGAGGTTTTGTCTGAGGGAGAAATTTCAGATTCAGGGAAAATTTCTCAACAAGCTGAACCCGATGTGATTACATTTAAATTTAAGTTGGAACATCTCCGCGCTCTGCTTAAGGAGGTATTATCCACTCTGGATGATTGTGAGAATTTGATCATCCCAGAGAAACTATGTAAAATGGACAAGTTCTTAGAGGTCCCGGGGCTCCCAGAAGCTTTTCCTATACCCAAGCGGGTGGCGGACATTGTAAATAAAGAATGGGAAAGGCCCGGTATACCTTTCGTCCCTCCCCCCATATTTAAAAAATTGTTTCCTATGGTCGACCCTAGAAAGGACTTATGGCAGACTGTCCCCAAGGTCGAGGGAGCGGTTTCTACTTTAAACAAACGCACCACTATACCCATAGAAGATAGTTGTGCTTTCAAAGATCCTATGGATAAAAAATTAGAAGGTTTGCTTAAAAAGATGTTTGTTCAGCAAGGTTACCTTCTACAACCAATTTCATGCATTGTCCCTGTCACTACAGCCGCGTGTTTCTGGTTCGATGAGCTAGTAAAGGCGATCGATAGTGATTCTCCTCCTTATGAGGAGATTATGGACAGAATCCGTGCTCTCAAATTGGCTAATTCTTTCACCCTAGACGCCACTTTGCAATTGGCTAGGTTAGCGGCGAAGAATTCTGGGTTTGCTATTGTGGCGCGTAGAGCGCTTTGGTTGAAATCTTGGTCAGCGGATGCGTCTTCCAAGAACAAACTCCTTATCATTCCTTTCAAGGGGAAAACGCTGTTTGGCCCTGACTTGAAAGAGATTATCTCTGATATCACTGGGGGTAAGGGCCACGCCCTTCCTCAGGATAGGTCTTTCAAGGCCAAAAATAAACCTAATTTTCGTCCCTTTCGTAGAAACGGACCAGCCCCAAGTGCTACGTCCTCTAAGCAAGAGGGTAATACTTCTCAAGCCAAGCCAGCCTGGAGACCAATGCAAGGCTGGAACAAGGGAAAGCAGGCCAAGAAACCTGCCACTGCTACCAAGACAGCATGAAATGTTGGCCCCCGATCCGGGACCGGATCTGGTGGGGGGCAGACTCTCTCTCTTCGCTCAGGCTTGGGCAAGAGATGTTCTGGATCCTTGGGCACTAGAAATAGTGTCCCAAGGTTATCTTCTGGAATTCAAGGGGCTTCCCCCAAGGGGGAGGTTCCACAGGTCTCAATTGTCTTCAGACCACATAAAGAGACAGGCATTCTTACATTGTGTAGAAGACCTGTTAAAAATGGGAGTGATTCATCCTGTTCCATTAGGAGAACAAGGGATGGGGTTCTACTCCAATCTGTTCATAGTTCCCAAAAAAGAGGGAACGTTCAGACCAATCTTAGATCTCAAGATCTTAAACAAGTTTCTCAAGGTTCCATCGTTCAAAATGGAAACCCTTCGAACAATTCTTCCTTCCATCCAGGAAGGTCAATTCATGACCACGGTGGATTTAAAGGATGCGTATCTACATATTCCTATCCACAAGGAACATCATCGGTTCCTAAGGTTCGCATTCCTGGACAAGCATTACCAGTTCGTGACGCTTCCTTTCGGATTAGCCACTGCTCCAAGGATTTTCACAAAGGTACTAGGGTCCCTTCTAGCGGTGCTAAGACCAAGGGGCATTGCAGTAGTACCTTACTTGGACGACATTCTGATTCAAGCGTCGTCCCTTCCTCAAGCAAAGGCTCACACGGACATAGTCCTGGCCTTTCTCAGATCTCACGGATGGAAAGTGAACGTGGAAAAGAGTTCTCTATCTCCGTCGACGAGGGTTCCCTTCTTGGGAACAATAATAGACTCCTTAGAAATGAGGATTTTTCTGACAGAGGCCAGAAAAACAAAACTTCTAACTCTTGTCAAACACTTCATTCCGTTCCTCTTCCTTCCATAGCGCAGTGCATGGAAGTAATAGGTTTGATGGTAGCGGCAATGGACATAGTTCCTTTTGCGCGCATTCATCTAAGACCATTACAACTGTGCATGCTCAGTCAGTGGAATGGGGACTATACAGACTTGTCTCCGAAGATACAAGTAAATCAGAGGACCAGAGACTCACTCCGTTGGTGGCTGTCCCTGGACAACCTGTCACAAGGGATGACCTTCCGCAGACCAGAGTGGGTCATTGTCACGACCGACGCCAGTCTGATGGGCTGGGGCGCGGTCTGGGGATCCCTGAAAGCTCAGGGTCTTTGGTCTCGGGAAGAATCTCTTCTACCGATAAATATTCTGGAACTGAGAGCGATATTCAATGCTCTCAAGGCTTGGCCTCAGCTAGCAAAGGCCAAGTTCATACGGTTTCAATCAGACAACATGACGACTGTTGCGTACATCAACCATCAGGGGGGAACAAGGAGTTCCCTGGCGATGGAAGAAGTGACCAAAATCATTCAATGGGCGGAGACTCACTCCTGCCACCTGTCTGCAATCCACATCCCAGGAGTGGAAAATTGGGAAGCGGATTTTCTGAGTCGTCAGACATTACATCCGGGGGAGTGGGAACTCCATCCGGAAATCTTTGCCCAAATTACTCAACTGTGGGGCATTCCAGACATGGATCTGATGGCCTCTCGTCAGAACTTCAAGGTTCCTTGCTACGGGTCCAGATCCAGGGATCCCAAGGCGACTCTAGTAGATGCACTAGTAGCACCTTGGACCTTCAAACTAGCTTATGTATTCCCGCCGTTTCCTCTCATCCCCAGGCTGGTAGCCAGGATCAATCAGGAGAGGGCGTCGGTGATCTTGATAGCTCCTGCGTGGCCACGCAGGACTTGGTATGCAGATCTGGTGAATATGTCATCGGCTCCACCATGGAAGCTACCTTTGAGACGAGACCTTCTTGTTCAAGGTCCGTTCGAACATCCGAATCTGGTCTCACTCCAGCTGACTGCTTGGAGATTGAACGCTTGATCTTATCAAAACGAGGGTTCTCAGATTCTGTTATTGATACTCTTGTTCAGGCCAGAAAGCCTGTAACTAGAAAAATTTACCACAAAATATGGAAAAAATATATCTGTTGGTGTGAATCTAAAGGATTCCCTTGGGACAAGGTAAAGATTCCTAAGATTCTATCCTTTCTTCAAGAAGGATTGGAGAAAGGATTATCTGCAAGTTCCTTGAAGGGACAGATTTCTGCCTTGTCTGTGTTACTTCACAAAAAACTGGCAGCTGTGCCAGATGTTCAAGCCTTTGTTCAGGCTCTGGTTAGAATCAAGCCTGTTTACAAACCTTTGACTCCTCCTTGGAGTCTCAACTTGGTTCTTTCAGTTCTTCAGGGGGTTCCGTTTGAACCCTTACATTCCGTTGATATTAAGTTGTTATCTTGGAAAGTTTTGTTTTTGGTTGCAATTTCTTCTGCTAGAAGAGTTTCAGAATTATCTGCTCTGCAGTGTTCTCCTCCTTATCTGGTGTTCCATGCAGATAAGGTGGTTTTACGTACTAAACCTGGTTTTCTTCCAAAAGTTGTTTCTAACAAAAACATTAACCAGGAGATAGTCGTACCTTCTTTGTGTCCGAAACCAGTTTCGAAGAAGGAACGTTTGTTGCACAATTTGGATGTTGTTCGCGCTCTAAAATTCTATTTAGATGCTACAAAGGATTTTAGACAAACATCTTCCTTGTTTGTTGTTTATTCTGGTAAAAGGAGAGGTCAAAAAGCAACTTCTACCTCTCTCTCTTTTTGGATTAAAAGCATCATCAGATTGGCTTACGAGACTGCCGGACGGCAGCCTCCTGAAAGAATCACAGCTCATTCCACTAGGGCTGTGGCTTCCACATGGGCCTTCAAGAACGAGGCTTCTGTTGATCAGATATGTAGGGCAGCGACTTGGTCTTCACTGCACACTTTTACCAAATTTTACAAGTTTGATACTTTTGCTTCTTCTGAGGCTATTTTTGGGAGAAAGGTTTTGCAAGCCGTGGTGCCTTCCATTTAGGTGACCTGATTTGCTCCCTCCCTTCATCCGTGTCCTAAAGCTTTGGTATTGGTTCCCACAAGTAAGGATGACGCCGTGGACCGGACACACCTATGTTGGAGAAAACAGAATTTATGTTTACCTGATAAATTACTTTCTCCAACGGTGTGTCCGGTCCACGGCCCGCCCTGGTTTTTTAATCAGGTCTGATAATTTATTTTCTTTAACTACAGTCACCACGGTATCATATGGTTTCTCCTATGCAAATATTCCTCCTTAACGTCGGTCGAATGACTGGGGTAGGCGGAGCCTAGGAGGGATCATGTGACCAGCTTTGCTGGGCTCTTTGCCATTTCCTGTTGGGGAAGAGAATATCCCACAAGTAAGGATGACGCCGTGGACCGGACACACCGTTGGAGAAAGTAATTTATCAGGTAAACATAAATTCTGTTTTATGTAAGAACTTACCTGATAAATTAATTTCTTTCATATTAGCAAGAGTCCATGAGGCCCACCCTTTTTTTGTGGTGGTTATGATTTTTTGTATAAAGCACAATTATTCCAATTCCTTATTTTTTTTATGCTTTCGCACTTTTTTCTTATCACCCCACTTCTTGGCTATTCGTTAAACTGATTTGTGGGTGTGGTGAGGGGTGTATTTATAGGCATTTTAAGGTTTGGGAAACTTTGCCCCTCCTGGTAGGAATGTATATCCCATACGTCACTAGCTCATGGACTCTTGCTAATATGAAAGAAATGAATATATCAGGTAAGTTCTTACATAAATTATGTTTTTTGTCATTTGTTATTCCGTTTTTGGTATTAAGGGGTTAATCATCCATTTGCAAGTGGGTGCAATGCTCAGCTAACTTATTACATACACTGTAAAAATTTCGTTAGTGTAACTGCATTTTTTCACTGTTATTTCAAAATTTGGGAAAATTTGTGTTTCTTAAAGGCGCAGTAACGTTTTTTATATTGCTTGTAAACTTGTTTTAAAGTGTTTTCCAAGCTTGCTAGTCTCATTGCTAGTCTGTTTAAACATGTCTGACACAGAGGAACCTACTTGTTCATTATGTTTGAAAGCCATGGTGGAGCCCCATAGGAGAATGTGTACTAGATGTATTGATTTCACCTTAAACAGTAAAGATCAGTCTTTACCTATAAAAGAATTATCACCAGAGGGTTCTGTAGAGGGGGAAGTTATGCCGACTAACTCTCCCCACGTGTCAGACCCTTCGCCTCCCGCTCAGGGGACGCACGCTAATATGGCGCCAATTACATCAGGGACGCCCATAGCGATTACCTTGCTGGACATGGCTGCAATCATGAATAATACCCTGTCAGAGGTATTATCTAGATTGCCTGAATTAAAAGGCAAGCGCGATAGCTCTGGGGTTAGGAGAGATACAGAGCGCGCAAATGCTGTTAGAGCCATGTCTGATACTGCGTCACAGTATGCAGAACATGAGGACGGAGAGCTTCAGTCTGTGGGTGACATCTCTGACTCGGGGAAACCTGATTCAGAGATTTCTAATTTTAAATTTAAGCTTGAGAACCTCCGTGTATTGCTTGGGGAGGTATTAGCTGCTCTGAATGACTGTAACACAGTTGCAATTCCAGAGAAATTGTGTAGGCTGGATAGATACTATGCGGTGCCGGTGTGTACTGACGTTTTTCCTATACCTAAAAGGCTTACAGAAATTATTAGCAAGGAGTGGGATAGACCCGGTGTGCCCTTTTCCCCACCTCCTATATTTAGAAAAATGTTTCCAATAGACGCCACTACACGGGACTTATGGCAGACGGTCCCTAAGGTGGAGGGAGCAGTTTCTACTTTAGCAAAGCGTACCACTATCCCGGTTGAGGACAGTTGTGCTTTTTCAGATCCAATGGATAAAAAATTGGAGGGTTACCTTAAGAAAATTTTATTCAACAAGGTTTTATTTTACAGCCCCTTGCATGCATTGCGCCTGTCACTGCTGCGGCGGCATTCTGGTTTGAGGCCCTGGAAGAGGCCATCCAGACAGCTCCATTGAATGAAATTATTGACAAGCTTAGAGCGCTTAAGCTAGCTAACTCATTTGTTTCTGATGCCATTGTTCATTTGACTAAACTAACGGCTAAGAATTCCGGATTCGCCATCCAGGCGCGTAGGGCGCTATGGCTTAAATCCTGGTCAGCTGACGTGACTTCAAAGTCTAAATTACTCAACATTCCTTTCAAGGGGCAGACCTTATTCGGGCCTGGCTTGAAGGAAATTATTGCTGACATTACTGGAGGCAAGGGTCATACCCTTCCTCAGGACAGGGCCAAATCAAAGGCCAAACAGTCTAATTTTCGTGCCTTTCGAAATTTCAAGGCAGGAGCAGCATCAACTTCCTCCGCTTCAAAACAAGAGGGAACTGTTGCTCATTCCAGACAGGCCTGGAAACCTAACTAGTCCTGGAACAAGGGCAAGCAGGCCAGGAAGCCTGCTGCTGCCACCAAGACAGCATGAAGGAACGGCCCCCTATCCGGAAACGGATCTAGTGGGGGGCAGACTTTCTCTCTTCGCCCAGGCGTGGGCAAGAGATGTTCAGGATCCCTGGGCGTTGGAGATCATATCTCAGGGATATCTTCTGGACTTCAAAGCTTCTCCTCCACAAGGGAGATTTTATCTTTCAAGGTTATCATCAAACCAGATAAAGAAAGAGGCATTCCTAAGCTGTGTGCAAGACCTCCTAGTAATGGGAGTGATCCATCCAGTTCCGCGGACGGAACAAGGACAGGGATTTTATTCAAATCTGTTTGTGGTTCCCAAGAAAGAGGGAACCTTCAGACCAATCTTGGATCTAAAGATCTTAAATAAATTCCTCAGAGTTCCATCATTCAAAATGGAAACTATTCGCACCATCCTACGCATGATCCAAGAGGGTCAGTACATGACCACAGTGGACTTAAAGGATGCCTACCTTCACATACCGATTCACAAAGATCATCATCGGTTCCTAAGGTTTGCCTTTCTAGACAGGCATTACCAATTTGTAGCTCTTCCCTTCGGGTTGGCCACTGCCCCGAGAATTTTTACAAAGGTTCTGGGCTCACTTCTGGCGGTTCTAAGACCGCGAGGCATAGCGGTGGCTCCGTATCTAGACGACATCCTGATACAGGCGTCAAGCTTTCAAATTGCCAAATCTCATACAGAGATAGTTCTGGCATTTCTGAGGTCACATGGGTTGAAAGTGAACGTGGAAAAGAGTTCTCTATCACCACTCACAAGAGTCTCCTTCCTAGGGACTCTTATAGATTCTGTAGAGATGAAAATTTACCTGACGGAATCCAGGTTATCAAAACTTCTAAATGCTTGCCGTGTCCTTCATTCCATTCCACGCCCGTCAGTGGCTCAGTGCATGGAAGTAATCGGCTTAATGGTAGCGGCAATGGACATAATGCCATTTGCGCGCCTGCATCTCAGACCTCTGCAATTATGCATGCTAAGTCAGTGGAATGGGGATTACTCAGATTTGTCCCCTCTACTAAATCTGGATCAAGAGACCAGAGATTCTCTTCTCTGGTGGCTTTCTCGGGTCCATCTGTCCAAGGGTATGACCTTTCGCAGGCCAGATTGGACGATTGTAACAACAGATGCCAGCCTTCTAGGTTGGGGCGCAGTCTGGAACTCCCTGAAGGCTCAGGGATCGTGGACTCAGGAGGAGAAACTCCTCCCAATAAATATTCTGGAGTTAAGAGCAATATTCAATGCTCTTCTAGCTTGGCCTCAGTTAGCAACACTGAGGTTCATCAGATTTCAGTCGGACAACATCACGACTGTGGCTTACATCAACCATCAAGGGGGAACCAGGAGTTCCCTAGCGATGTTGGAAGTCTCAAAGATAATTCGCTGGGCAGAGTCTCACTCTTGCCACCTGTCAGCGATCCACATTCCAGGCGTAGAGAACTGGGAGGCGGATTTTCTAAGTCGTCAGACTTTTCATCCGGGGGAGTGGGAACTCCATCTGGAGGTGTTTGCTCAACTGGTCCATCGTTGGGGCAAACCAGAACTGGATCTCATGGCGTCTCGCCAGAACGCCAAGCTTCCTTGTTACGGATCCAAGTCCAGGGACCCGGGAGCAACGCTGATAGATGCTCTAGCAGCTCCTTGGTTCTTCAACCTGGCCTATGTGTTTCCACCGTTTCCTCTGCTCCCTCGACTGATTGCCAAAATCAAACAGGAGAGAGCATCAGTGATTCTGATAGCGCCTGCGTGGCCACGCAGGACCTGGTATGCAGACCTAGTGGACATGTCATCTCTTCCACCATGGACTCTGCCTCTGAGGCAGGACCTTCTAATACAAGGTCCTTTCAATCATCCAAATCTACTTTCTCTGAGACTGACTGCATGGAGATTGAACGCTTGATTCTATCAAGGCGTGGCTTCTCCGAGTCAGTCATTGATACCTTAATACAGGCTCGGAAGCCTGTCACCAGGAAAATCTACCATAAGATATGGCGTAAATATCTTTATTGGTGTGAATCCAAGAGTTACTCATGGAGTAAGGTTAGGATTCCTAGGATATTGTCCTTTCTCCAAGAGGGTTTGGACAAAGGCTTATCAGCTAGTTCTTTAAAAGGACAGATCTCTGCTCTGTCTATTCTTTTGCACAAGCGTCTGGCAGAAGTTCCAGACGTCCAGGCATTTTGTCAGGCTTTGGTTAGGATTAAGCCTGTGTTTAAAACTGTTGCTCCCCGTGGAGATTAAACTTGGTTCTTAAAGTTCTTCAGGGAGTTCTGTTTGAACCCCTTCATTCCATTGATATTAAACTTTTATCTTGGAAAGTTCTGTTTTTGATGGCTATTTCCTCGGCTCGAAGAGTCTCTGAGTTATCTGCCTTATATTGTGATTCTCCTTATCTGATTTTTCATTCAGACAAGGTAGTTCTGCGTACCAAACCTGGGTTTTTACCTAAGGTGGTTTCTAACAGGAATATCAATCAAGAGATTGTTGTTCCATCATTGTGTCCTAATCCTTCTTCAAAGAAGGAACGTCTTTTGCATAATCTGGACGTAGTCCGTGCCTTGAAGTTTTACTTACAGGCTACTAAAGATTTTCGTCAAACATCTGCCCTGTTTGTCGTTTACTCTGGACAGAGGAGAGGTCAAAAAGCTTCGGCAACCTCTCTCTCCTTTTGGCTTTGGAGCATAATACGCTTAGCATATGAGACTGCTGGACAGCAGCCCCCTGAAAGGATTACAGCTCATTCTACTAGAGCTGTGGCTTCCACCTGGGCCTTTAAAAATGAGGCCTCTGTTGAACAGATTTGCAAGGCTGCGACTTGGTCTTCGCTTCACACCTTTTCAAAATTTTACAAATTTGACACTTTTGCTTCTTCGGAGGCTGTTTTTGGGAGAAAGGTTCTACAGGCAGTGGTTCCTTCCGTTTAAGTTCCTGCCTTGTCCCTCCCATCATCCGTGTACTTTAGCTTTGGTATTGGTATCCCACAAGTAATGGATGATCCGTGGACTGGATACACTTAACAAGAGAAAACATAATTTATGCTTACCTGATAAATTTATTTCTCTTGTAGTGTATCCAGTCCACGGCCCGCCCTGTCCTTTTAAGGCAGGTCTAAATTTTAATTAAACTACAGTCACCACTGCACCCTATGGTTTCTCCTTTCTCGTCTTGTTTCGGTCGAATGACTGGATATGGCACTGAGGGGAGGAGCTATATAGCAGCTCTGCTGTGGGTGATCCTCTTGCAACTTCCTGTTGGGAAGGAGAATATCCCACAAGTAATGGATGATCCGTGGACTGGATACACTACAAGAGAAATAAATTTATCAGGTAAGCATAAATTATGTTTTTGTTTCCCCATTGGAATCAATGGGGCTGCGTTACGGAGCTTTACACTCTTTTATTGCAGGTGTTAGGCTTTTTCTCTTGTAAGATGTATCAAGTCCACGGATTTATCCATACTTGTGAGATATTCTCCTGCCTTACAGGAAGTGGCAAAGAGAGCACCCACAGCAGAGCTGTCTATATAGCTCTTCCCTTAGCTCCACCCCCAGTCATTCTCTTTGCCTACTCTAAGTACTAGGAAGGGTAAAGTGAGTTTGGTGACAAAAATGTTAGTTTATATTTTCTCAAGCAAAAGTTTTTTATTTTAAATGGTACCGATGTGTACTATTCACTCTCTGGCAGAAAAGGGATGAAGATTTCTGCAAGGAGGATGATGATCTTAGCACTTTGTAACCAAGATCCACTGCTGTTCTCACAAGGGCTGAAGAGTACAGGAAAACTTCAGTTGGGGGAACGGTTTGCATGCTAAGCTGCATTAAGGTATGTTTAGTCTATTTTTTTCTAGACAGACTGTGATAATTCTAGAAAAGGCTGGCAATGTCCCCATGAGGGAAGGGTAAGCTGTATTCAGACACTTAGTAGGAATCCTAGCTTGCATAAAGGGCTCATTGGTTACTGGTGACACTGATAGGAAAAAAAGTTTCTTTATTGAAAACATAAAGATTTTTGAGGGACTTTAAGGGGTCATTGTGGCTTATTTAGGGGTTATTAACCCACATGGCTAGTTTAGAAACACTCTGGTGTGTTTCTTTTAGGCCCCATAACATCGAGTGAGGTGGGAGGGGCCTATTTTCGCGCCTCAGTTGCGCAGTTTCTTTTACTCAGCGACATCAAGCTGCTTCTCCAGAGGGTCCTGCTGTGTTTGAGGGCTTAAAAGAAGTTTTTTCCCCCACAAATCTATCCTAAAGGGCAGGTAGGCGCCACAGCAGAGCTGTGGCAAGGTGCTGAACGTTTTTTTACCGGTTTTTGACGATTTGTCAATCCGGTTTTTACATTAAGGGGTTAATCGTTTATTTGTCTGGCTGTGCAAACTTACTAAAGCTTTATGATGCTACTGTAAAAATTTCGTAAAGTTTACTGCTTTTTTACACTGTTTTGCAGAGTTTGTGCATCTTTTTTTCTCTTAAAGGCACAGTACCGTTTTTTTCTAAGTATTATTTGCTTTGATTAAAGTGTTTTCCAAGCTTGCTTGTTTCATTACTAGCCTGTTTAACATGTCTGACATCAAGGAAAATCCTTGTTGAATGTGTTTAGAAGCCATTGTGGAACCCCCTCTTAGAATGTGTCCCACTTGTACTGATATGTCTATAAATTATGAAGAGCATATTTTAGCACTTAAAAATATAGCAATAGATGATTCTCAGACAGAAGGAAATGAGGGTTTGCCATCTAGCTCTCCCCAAGTGTAACAACCAGTAACGCCCGCACAAGTGACGCCAAGTACCCCATGTGCGTCGAATTCATTAACTTTACAAGACATGGCCACAGTTATGAATACAACCCTCACAGAGGTTTTATCTAAACTGCCTGGTTTACAAGGAAAGTGTGACGGCTCTGGGTTAAGAACAAATGCTGAGCCATCTGACGCTTTAGTAGCCGTATCCAATATACCCTCACAATGTTCTGAAGTAGGGGTAAGGGATTTGTTATCTGAGGGAGAAATTTCTGATTCAGGAAAGACGCTCCCTCAGACAGATTCTGATATGACGGCCTTTAAATTTAGGCTTGAACACCTCCGCTTATTGCTCAGGGAGGTATTAGCGACTCTAGATGATTGTGACCCTATAGTGGTCCCAGATAAATTGTGTAAAATGGACAAATACTTAGAGGTTCCTGTTTACACTGATGTTTTTCCAGTCCCTAAGAGGATTGTGAATATTGTTACTAAGGAGTGGGATAGACCAGGTATTCCGTTCGCTCCCCCTCCTGTCTTTAAGAAAATGTTTTCCATATCTGACACCATGCGGGACTCGTGGCAGATGGTTCCTAAGGTGGAGGGAGCTATTTCTACTCTTGCTAAGCGTACAACTATACCTATCGAAGACAGTTGTGCTTTCAAAGATCCTATGGATAAAAAATTAGAGGGTCTCCTGAAGAAAATTTTTGTTCATCAAGGTTTTCTTCTCCAACCTATTGCGTGCATTGTCCTTGTAACTACTGCAGCTGCTTTCTGGTTTGAGGCTCTAGAAGAGGCTCTTCAGTTGGAGAATCCATTAGAGGATATTATGGATAGAATTAAGGTCCTTAAGTTGGCTAATTCTTTCATTACAGATGCCGCTTTCCAACTGGCTAAATTAGCGGCAAAGAATTCAGGTTTTGCCATTTTAGCACGCAGGGCGTTATGGCTTAAGTCCTGGTCTGCTGATGTGTCATCAAAATCTAAACTTTTGAACATCCCTTTCAAAGGAAAGGCCATATTCGGGCCTGAACTGAAAGAGATTATTTCAGACATCACTGGAGGGAAAGGCCATGCCCCCCCTCAGGATAAAACAAATAAAATGAGGACCAAACAAAATAATTTTCATTCCTTTCGGAACTTCAAGGGTGGTCCCGCTTCAGCTTCCCCTGCTGCAAAGCAAGAGGGGAATTTTGCCCAATCCAAGTCAGTGTGGAGACCTAACCAGGCTTGGAACAAGGGTAAACAGGCCAAGAAGCCTGCAGCTGCCTCCAAGACACCATGAAGGGGTAGCCCCCGATCCGGGACCGGATCTAGTAGGGGGCAGACTCTCTCTTTGCTCAGGCTTGGGCAAGAGATGTTCACGATTCCTGGGCTTTAGAAATTGTGTCCCAGGGATATCTTCTAGACTTCAAAGTAAGGGGGAGATTTCACATTTCTCAATTGTCTGCAAACCAGACAAAGAGAGAGGCATTCTTATGCTGTGTAGAAGACCTACATACCATGGGAGTGATCCGCCCAGTTCCAAAAGCGGAACAAGGGCTAGGGTTTTACTCAAACCTGTTTGTGGTTCCCAAAAAAGAGGGAACTTTCAGACCAATCTTGGATCTCAAAATTCTAAACAAATTCCTCAGAGTACCATCATTCAAGATGGAGAATATTCGGACTCTTCTACCGTTGATCCAGGAGGGTCAATATATGACTACCGTGGACTTAAAGGATGCATATCTACACATCCCTATTCACAGAGATCATCATCAATTCCTCAGATACGCCTTTCTGGACAGGCATTACCAGATTGTGGCCCTTCCCTTCGGGTTGGCCACGGCTCCCAGAATTTTCACAAAGGTGCTAGGGTCCCTTTTGGCGGTTCTAAGACCGCGGGGCATAGCAGTGGCGCCTTATCTAGATGACATCTTAATTTAGGCGTCGACTCTCCAGCTAGCCAAGTCTCACACGGACATTGTGTTGGCTTTTCTGAGATTTCATGGGTGGAAGGTGAACATAAAAAAGAGTTCTCTCTTCCCTCTCACAAGAGTTTCCTTCCTAGGGACTCTGATAGACTCGGTAGAAATTTAAAATATTTCTGACGGAGGTCAGAAAATCAAAACTCTTAACCACTTGCCGAGCTCTTCATTCCATTCCTCGGCCATCAGTGGCTCAGTGTATGGAGGTAATCGGACTCATGGTAGCGGCAATGGACATAGTTCCTTTTGCCCGCCTACACCTCAGACCACTGCAACTATGCATGCTCAAACAGTGGAATGGGGATTATGCAGATTTATCTCCTCAACTGCATCTGGACCAGGAGACCAGAGATTCTCTTCTCTGGTGGTTGTCTCAGGACCACCTGTCTCAGGGAATGTGTTTCCGAAGGCCAGAGTGGCTCATAGTAACGACAGATGCCAGCCTGCTAGGCTGGGGTGCAGTCTGGAACTTCCTGAAAGCACAGGGCTTATGGTCTCGGGAGGAAACTCTCCTCCCGATAAACATTTTAGAACTGAGAGTGATATTCAATGCGCTTCAGGCATGGCCTCAGCTAGCTGCGGTCAAATTCATCAGATTTCAGTCGGACAACATCACGACTGTAGCCTATATCAATCATCAAGGAGGAACACGGAGTTCTCTAGTGATGATGGAGGTAACCAAAATAATCCGATGGGTGGAGGATCACTCTTGCCATCTCTCAGCAATCCATATCCCAGGGGTAGAGAACTGGGAGGAGGATTTTCTATGTCGTCAGACTTTTCATCCGGGGGAGTGGGAGCTCCATCCGGAGGTATTTGCCCAGCTGACACAGCTATGGGGCACACCAGAATTGATTCTGATGGCGTCCCGTCAGAACGCCAAACTTCCTTGTTACGAGTCCAGGTCCCGGGATCCCCAGGCGGTACTGATAGATGGAATCAGTTGTGTGTGCAGAAGAATGCGCTAGCAATACAAAATGATTATAAGCCTACAGACAAAGGTGAATATCTCCTAAAAAACACCTTGGAGAGACTATTGGGGGAATTATTTAGGTTGTAGGGAGTCCCTAAAGACACTCAAACAATACTAAAAGAATCTGTGGCGCTTAAAGTAAAGCTAAAATAATCACTAATGGCTATATGAGTAGTGGTCCAATTTATATATATAAAAATAAGATGGCTAAAATGTTAATTTTAATGATCAAAATTCATATATAAAAATAATTAAAAATAGACTCTATACAGATATATATGTTAAAATAATATGTGTTGCAAAAATGATAAAAACACAGCTTCTAGCAAAGATGCATAGAAAACAAGGATGCATAAAGAACAAAGATAAAATACAGGAGACCATACAGTTAAATGACCATTAGATATGCAATCAACTTGCAATAGGAGCAAGTGTACAAAATAACACAGTGTAGTAAACTTGATATAAAGTTCAAACAGTCAGTTTTAGAGAGTCAATTTAAAGTTGTATTTCCCCAGCAATGCTCATCAATCCTAATGCATGGGGATACGTGAGACAAGAAATGGACTTGTCAAAAGCAAATCAATTGTTCAGGTTAGGTATTTACACTTTTTACTTACACCGGAGGGTGTCTAGCAGCTCTCTGGGTTCCGGTCTCGGTTGCTGTATTCCTCTTACAGCCCGGTTGTGGTTGGTGAGTGTTTGCAGATACTACTGCCAGTTTCTTTTTCTACCGCCCGGGTGTCCTTGCACAGCAGTAATCCTGTTTGTATGCAATTTTGCCGGATGGCGTGAATGACAGCGCCTGGGTTTAGGCAGCGTGTAGTTTCAGGTAACTACGGATCCTCACTCGATACATCACTAGAGAAATAAATTTATCAGGTAAGCATAAATTCTGTTTTCTCTTGTAAAGGTGTATCCAGTCCATGGGTTCATCCATTACTTGTGGGATATTCTATATTCTGTCTATATAGCTCCTCCCCTAACTGCCACCCTCAGTCATTCTCTTGCAGCTCTCGACAAGAAAGGAAGTATCAAGAGAGATGTGGTGACTTAGTGTAGTTTTTACCTTCAATCAAAAGTTTGTTATTTTTAAACGGTACCGGCATTGTACTGTTTTATTCTCAGGCAGAAATTAGAAGAAGAATTCTGCCTGGAGGTTTGATGATCTTAGCGGTTTGTAACTAAGGTCCATTGCTGTTCTCACACACAACTGAAGAGTATCGAAAGAAAGCTTCAGTTGTGGGGACGGTCTGCAGATTGCCTGCTTTGAGGTATATTCAGTATATTTTTTTCTAGAGAGATAAGGTCTAGAAAATGCTCACAGTGCCTGGTATATTTAAGGTAAGCCTGATACAGGGATTTAACAACAACTGGGATCATGCTTGCAAAAAGGGATAATATTCATGTTAATACCTATCGCCTAGATTTAGAGTTTGGCGTTAGCCGTCAAAACCAGCGTTAGGGGCTCCTAACGCTGGTTTTGGGCTACCGCTGGTATTTAGAGTCGTGTAGGTAAAGGTCTAACGCTCACTTTGCAGCCGCGACTTTTCCATACCGCAGATCCCCTTACGTCAATTGCGTATCCTATCTTTTCAATGGGATCTTTCTAACGCTGGTATTTAGAGTCGTGGCTGAAGTGAGCGTTAGAAATCTAATGACAAAACTCCAGCCTCAGCAAAAAGCCAGGAGTTAAGAGCTTTCTGGGCTAACGCCGGTTCATAAAGCTCTTAACTACTGTGCTCTAAAGTACACTAACACCCATAAACTACCTATGTACCCCTAAACCGAGGTCCCCCCACATCGCCGTCACTCTATTAAAAATGTTTAACCCCTAATCTGCCGACCGCACACCGCCGCCACCTACGTTATCCCTATGTACCCCTAATCTGCTGCCCCTAACACCGCCGACCCCTATATTATATTTATTAACCCCTAATCTGCCACCCCAAACGTCGCGGCCACCTACCTACACTTATTAACCCCTAATCTGCCCACCGGACCTCACCGCTACTATAATAAAGTTATTAACCCCTAATCCGCCTCACTCCCGCCTCACTAACCCTATAATAAATAGTATTAACCCCTAATCCGCCTCACTCCCGCCTCACTAACCCTATAATAAATAGTATTAACCCCTAATCTGCCCTCCCTAACATCACAGACACTTAACTTCAAGTATTAACCCCTAATCTGCTGACCGGACCTCGCCAACACTATAATAAATGTATTAACCCCTAAAGCTAAGTCTAACCCTAACACTAACAACCCATAAGTTAAATATAATTTAAATCTAACGAAATAAATTAACTCTTATTAAATAAATTATTCCTATTTAAAGCTAAATACTTACCTGTAAAATAAATCCTAATATAGCTACAATATAAATTATAATTATATTGTAGCTATTTTAGGATTAATATTTATTTTACAGGCAACTTTGTATTTATTTTAACCAGGTACAATAGCTATTAAATAGTTAATAACTATTTAATAGTTACCTAGTTAAAATAATTACAAAATTACCTGTAAAATAAATCCTAACCTAAGTTACAATTAAACCTAACACTACACTATCAATAAATTAAATAAATACAATACCTAAAAATAAATACAATTAAATAAACTAACTAAAGTACAAAAAATAAAAAAGAACTAAATTACAAAAAATAAAAAAATATTTACAAACATTAGAAAAATATTACAAAAATTTTAAACTAATTACACATACTCTAAGCCCCCTAATAAAATAACAAAGCCCCCCAAAATAAAAAAATGCCCTACCCTATTCTAAAATTAAAATAGAAAAGTTATTTTACCTTACCAGCCCTTAAAAGGGCCTTTTGCGGGGCATGCCCCAAAGAATTCAGCTTTTTTGCCTGGAAAAAAAAACATACAATACCCCCCCACCAACATTACAACCCACCACCCACATACCCCTAATCTAACCCATACCCCCCTTAAATAAACCTAACACTAAGCCCCTGAAGATCTTCCTACCTTATCTTCACCACGCCGGGTATCACCGATCGGTCCAGGCTCCGAAGTCTTCATCCAAGCCCAAGCGGGGGCTGAAGACGTCCATCCTCCGGCTGAAGTCTTGATCCAAGCGGCGGCTGAAGAGGTCCATCATCGGGCAGAAGTCTTCATCCTATCCGGGCAGAAGAGGAGATCCGGACCGGTAGACATCTTCATCCAACGGCATCTTCTTCCATCCGACGACGAGCGGCTCCATCTTCAAGACCTCCGGCGCGGATCCATCCTCTTCTTCCGACGTCCTAACACAGAATGAAGGTTCCTTTAAGGGACGTCATCCAAGATGGCGTCCCTCGAATTCCGATTGGCTGATAGAATGCGAGCTCAATCTGATTGGCTGATTGGATCAGCCAATCGGATTGAACTTGAATCTGATTGGCTGATTCCATCAGCCAATCAGAATTTTCTTACCTTAATTCCGATTGGCTGATAGAATCCTATCAGCCAATCGGAATTCGAGGGACGCCATCTTGGATGATTTAAGGGCTGGTAAGGTAAAAGAGCTTTTCTATTTGTGTTTTAGAATAGGGTAGGGCATTTTTTTTATTTTGGGGGGCATTGTTATTTTATTAGGGGGCTTAGAGTAGGTGTAATTAGCTTAAAATTGTTGTAATATTTTTATAATGTTTGTAAATATTTTTTTTATTTTTTGTAACTTAGTTCTTTTTTTATTTTTTGTACTTTAGTTAGTTTATTTAATTGTATTTATTTGTAGGTATTGTATTTAATTAATTTATTGATAGTGTAGTGTTAGGTTTAATTGTAACTTAGGTTAGGATTTATTTTACAGGTAATTTTGTAATTATTTTAACTATTTTAGCTATTAAATAGTTCTTAACTATTTAATAGCTATTGTACCTGGTTAAAATAAATACAATGTTACCTGTAAAATAAATATAAATCCTAAAATAGCTATAATATAAATATAATTTATATTGTAGCTATATTAGGATTTATTTTACAGGTAAGTATTTAGCTTTAAATAGGAATAATTTATTTAATAAGAGTTAATTTATTTCGTTAGATTTAAATTATATTTAAGTTAGGGGGGGTGTTAGTGTTAGGGTTAGACTTAGCTTTAGGGGTTAATACATTTATTAGAATAGCGGTGAGCTCCAGTCGGCAGATTAGGGGTTAATGTTTGAAGTTTGGTGTCGGCGATGTTAGGGAGGGCAGATTAGGGGTTAATACTATTTATTATAGGGTTAGTGAGGCGGATTAGGGGTTAATAACTTTATTATAATAGCGGTGCGGTCCGCTCGGCAGATTAGGGGTTAATAAGTGTAGGCAGGTGGAGGCGACGTTGTGGGGGGCAGATTAGGGATTTTATCAGCCAATCGGAATTAAGGTAGGAAAATTCTGATTGGCTGATGGAATCAGCCAATCAGAATCAAGTTCAATCCGATTGGCTGATTCAATCAGCCAATCAGATTGAGCTTGCATTCTATTGGCTGTTCCGATCAGCCAATAGAATGCGAGCTCAATCTGATTGGCTGATTGAATCAGCCAATCGGATTGAACTTGATTCTGATTGGCTGATTCCATCAGCCAATCAGAATGTTCCTACCTTAATTCCGATTGGCTGATAGAATCCTATCAGCCAATCAGAATTCGAGGGACGCCATCTTGGATGACGTCCCTTAAAGGAACCGTCATTCGTCGGGAAGTTGTTGGTGAAGATGGATGTTCCGCGTCGGCGGGATGAACATGGATCCGGAAGAAAGAAGATTGAAGATGCCGTTGATAGAAGACTTCAGCCGGATCATGGACCTCTTCAGCTCCCGCTTGGATGAAGACTTCAGTCGGATCATGGACATCTTCAGCCCCCCGCTTGGGCTTAGATCAAGACATCGGAGGAGCTCTTCTGGATCGATCGGTGAACCTGGTATGGTGAAGATAAGGTAGGAAGATCTTCAGGGGCTTAGTGTTAGGTTTATTTAAGGGGGATTTGGGTTAGATTAGGGGTATGTGGGTGGTGGGTTGTAATGTTGGGGGGGGAGTATTGTATGTGTTTTTTTTACAGGCAACAGAGCTGAATTCTTTGGGGCATGCCCCGCAAAGGGCCCTGTTCAGGGCTGGTAAGGTAAAAGAGCTTTGAACTTTAGTAATTTAGAATAGGGTAGGGCATTTTTTTATTTTGGGGGTCTTTGTTATTTTATTAGGGGGCTTAGAGTAGGTGTAATTAGTTTAAAATTGTTGTAATATTTTTCTGATGTTTGTTAATATTTTTTTATTTTTTGTAACTTAGTTCTTTTTTATTTTTTGTACTTTAGTTAGTTTATTTCATTGTATTTATTTGTAGATATTGTATTTAATTAATGTATTGATAGTGTAGTGTTAGGTTTAATTGTAGGTAATTGTAGGTATTTTATTTAAATAATTTATTGATAGTGTAGTGTTAGGTTTAATTGTAACTTAGGTTAGGATTTATTTTACAGGTAATTTTGTAATTATTTTAACTAGGTAGCTATTAAATAGTTATTAACTATTTAATAGCTATTGTACCTGGTTAAAATGAATACAAAGTTATCTGTAAAATAAATATTAATCCTAAAATAGCTAAAATATAATTATAATTTATATTGTAGCTATATTAGGGTTTATTTTACAGGTAAGTATTTAACTTTAAATAGGAATAATTTATTTAATAAGAGTTGATTTATTTTGTTAGAATAAAATTATATTTAATTTAGGGGGGTGTTAGGGTTAGACTTAGCTTTAGGGGTTAATAACTTTATTAGAGTAGCGGTGAGGTCCGGTCGGCAGATTAGGGGTTAATGATTGTAGGTAGGTAGCGGCGACGTTGGGGGGGGGGCAGATTAGGGGTTAATAAATATAATATAGGGGTCGGCGGTGTTAGGGGCAGCAGATTAGGGGTACATAGGGATAACGTAGTTTGCGGCGGTGTACGTAGTGGCAGATTAGGGGTTAAAAAAAATATGCAGAGGTCAGTGATAGCGGGGGCGGCAGATTAGGGGTTAATAAGTGTAAGGTTGGGGGTGTTTAGACTCGGGGTTCATGTAAGGGTGTTAGGTGCAGACTTAGGAAGTGTTTCCACATAGGAAACAATGGGGCTGCGTTAGGAGCTGAACGCTGCTTTATTGCAGGTGTTAGGTTTTTTTTCAGCTCAAACTGCCCCATTGTTTCCTATGGGGGAATCGTGCACGAGCACGTTTTTTAAACTGGCCGCGTCCGTAAGCACCGCTGGTATTGAGAGTTGCAGTGGCGGTAAATTATGCTCTACGCTCCCTTTTTGGAGCCTAACACAGCCATTCTGTGAACTCTAAATACCAGCGGTATTTAAAAGGTGCGGGGGAAAAAAAGCCAGCGTTAGCTACGCGGGTCGTTACCGACAAAACTCTAAATCTAGCCGTATATTACTTAGTGTAAAAACGTTTGCATGATTTATAAATAAAAACATATTTTCTCTGAGAGTGATAAATCTTTATTTGGGGCCTAATTTCCACATGGCTTGTTAGATTACTCCTAGGAGTACTTTTTTAAGGCCCTCTGACTTTGAGTGCATGGTGGGAGTAGGGTTGCCACCTCAGCCATGTTTTCCTGGACACTTATGAGTTACACATGCTGCAGGGTGTGCAGGGAGGAACATGTATTGTGTTTCTGGACAGCACTATTTATATTCCTGCCTGCACACCCTGCAGCATGTGTAACTTATAAGTGTTCTGTATTTTAAGGGACAGGAGGCAACCCTAGGTGGGAGGGGCCTATTTTCGTTTTCAGTCTAAGACATCCAGCTTCCCTGAAGGAGACCTATGGCTTATAGGACCTCTATAGAGGGTTTTGTTCCTCCAAAAATCATTTTAAAGGGCAGGTAGGAGCCACAGCACAGCTGTGGCAGTGTGTTTGACTGCTTGTTAACAGGTTTAATGTTTTTCTAATTCGTTTTTTGGCCTGAGGGGTTAATCATCCATTTGCAAGTGGGTGCAATGCTGCTTTAGTCCCTTATACACACTGTAAAAATTTCGTAGAGTTTACTACTTTTTTTCACTGTTTTGCAGTTTATGTGGTAGTTTTTTTCTCTTAACGGCACACTACCGTTTTTTTATTATTGCTTTTTTCACTTTTATTAAAGTGTTTTCCAAGCTTGCTGGTCTCATTACTAGTTGTCTGACATAGAGGAAACTCCTTGTTTATGTTTAGAAGCCATTGTGGAACCCCCTCTTAGAATGTTTGCATGCTCAATCAGTGGAATGGGGATTACACAGATTTGTCCCCTCTACTAAATCTGGATCAAGAGACTAGGGATTCTCTTCTCTGGTGGCTATCTCGGGTCCATCTGTCCAAGGGAATGAGTTTCCGCAGGCCAGAATGGACTATAGTAACGACAAATGCCAGCCTTCTGGGCTGGGGTGCAGTCTGGAACTCCCTGTAGGCTCAGGGTTCGTGGAGTCAGGAGGAGGCCCTCCTTCCGATAAACATTCTGGAACTAAGAGCTATATTCAATGCTCTTCAGGCTTGGCCTCAGCTAGCTGCGGTCAGGTTCATCAGATTTCAGTCGGACAACATCACGACTGTAGCCTATATCAACCATCAGGGGGGAACAAGGAGCCCCCTGGCAATGTTGGAGGTTTCAAAGATAATTCTATGGGCAGAGGTTCACTCTTGCCATCTCTCAGCTATCCATATCCCAGGAGTAGAGAACTGGGAGGCGGATTTTCTAAGTCGGCAGACTTTTCATCCGGGGGAGTGGGAGCTCCATCCGGAAGTATTTGCCCAGTTGATCCAACTTTGGGGCAAACCAGAACTGGATCTCATGGCGTCTCGTCAGAACCCCAAGCTTCCTTGTTACGGGTCCAGGTCCAGGGATCCCAAGGCAGCGCTGATAGATGCTCTAGCAGCGCCCTGGTCCTTCAGCCTGGCTTATGTGTTTCCACCGTTTCCTCTGCTCCCTCGTCTGATTGCCAAGATCAAGCAGGAGAGAGCTTCGGTGATCTTGATAGCCCCTGCGTGGCCACGCAGGACTTGGTATGCAGATCTGGTGGACATGTCATCCTTTCCGCCATGGACTCTGCCGCTAAGGCAGGACCTTCTACTTCAAGGTCCCTTCAAACATCCAAATCTAATTTCTCTATGTCTGACTGCTTGGAGATTGAACGCTTGATTCTTTCAAAGCGTGGTTTTTCCGAATCGGTCATTGATACCTTAATTCAGGCTCGAAAGCCTGTCACCAGGAAAATCTATCATAAGATATGGTGTAAATATCTTCATTGGTGTGAATCCAAGGGTTACTCATGGAGTAAGGTCAGGATTCCTAGGATATTATCTTTTATCCAAGAAGGATTGGAGAAGGGTTTGTCAGCTAGTTCCTTAAAGGGACAGATTTCTGCTCTGTCTATTCTTTTGCACAAACGTCTGGCTGAGGTTCCAGACGTTCAGGCGTTTTGTCAAGCTTTAGTTAGGATCAAGCCTGTGTTTAAACCTGTTGCTCCGCCATGGAGTTTAAATTTAGTTCTTAAAGTTCTTCAAGGGGTTCCGTTTGAACCTTTGCATTCCATAGATATTAAGCTTTTATCTTGGAAAGTTCTGTTTTTAGTAGCTATCTCCTCGGCTCGAAGAGTTTCGGAGTTATCTGCTTTACAATGTGATTCCCCTTATCTGAATTCCATGCAGATAAGGTAGTGTTACGTACCAAACCTGGGTTTCTTCCTAAGGTAGTATCTAATAAGAATATCAATCAGGAGATTGTTGTTCCTTCACAATGTCCTAATCCTTCTTCAAAGAAGGAACGTCTATTACACAATCTTGATGTGGTTCGTGCTTTAAAGTTTTATTTACAAGCTGCGAAGGATTTTCGTCAAACATCTGCTTTGTTTGTTGTCTACTCTGGACAGAGGAGAGGCCAAAAGGCTTCGGCAACTTCTTTCTTTTTGGCTAAGAAGTATAATACGCTTAGCTTATGAGACTGCTGGCCAGCAGCCTCCTGAAAGAATTACAGCTCATTTTACTAGAGCAGTAGCTTCCACATGGGCTTTTAAACATGAGGCCTCTGTTGAACAGATTTGTAAGGTGGCGACTTGGTCTTCGCTTCATACCTTTTCTAAATTCTATTAATTTGATACTTTTGCTTCTTCGGAGGCTATTTTTGGGAGAAAGGTCTTACAGGCAGTAGTGCCTTCCGTTTAAGTTCCTGCCTTGTCCCTCCCTTCATCCGTGTCCTAAAGCTTTGGTATTGGTATCCCACAAGTAATGGATGAACCCGTGGACTGGATACACCTTTACAAGAGAAAACAAAATTTATGCTTACCTGATAAATTTATTTCTCTTGTGGTGTATCCAGTCCACGGCCCGCCCTGTCATTTTTCAGGCAGGTGTTTTTTATTTTTAAACTACAGTCACCACTACACCCTATAGTTTCTCCTTTTTTCTTGCTTGTCTTCGGTCGAATGACTGGGGGTGGCAGTTAGGGGAGGAGCTTATATACAGCTCTGCTGTGGGTGTCCTCTTGCAGCTTCCTGTTGGGAATGAACCCGTGGACTGGATACACCACAAGAGAAATACATTTATCAGGTAAGCATAAATTTTGTTTTTTTAGCTGTCTCTCCCCATTGATGTCTATGGGGAAATCGTGCACGAGCACGTAAAACCAGCTTACCGCAGCTCAATTTTGCTCTACGCTCACTTCTTGCCTGCTAACGCCCGGTTTATGAAAACCTGTAATAGCAGTGCTGTAGGGAGGTGAGTGGTGACAATAACTTGCAAGTTAGTACCGAGCCGCTCATAACGCAAAACTCGTAATCTAGCCGATAGACTCAGGTCTATTTAACTTAAATTACACTGTTTTTCACATTTTGTTTTAAACTAACTTTTAAAAAGATACCATGTAAAGAGTGATTGATTTATTTCTATTACTGTTTTTTTCCCAGGTTTAAACAATGCTAAAATTTTATGTAACACGGAACAAACAGAGGCTCAGTGGCTAGCAAATATGCCAGAAGCTACAAATCAGGAAATATGTGACAATATAAATACAGGTGAGTGTACTAGTGTGACGTGAGTCTGAGGGATACAGGGCACAGGTGAGTGTACTTGTGTGATGTGTCTGAGGGATACAGGGCACAGGTAAGTGTACGTGTGTGATGTGTCTGAGGGATACAGGCTACAGGTGAGTGTATGTGCCTGATGTGTGTCAGAGGGATACAGGGCACAGGTGAGTGTATGTGTGATGTGTGTCTGAGGGATACAGGGCACAGGTGAGTGTATGTGTGTAATGTGTCTCAGGGATACAGGGTACAGGTGAGTGTATGTGTGTGATGTGTGTCTGAGGGATACAGGGCAAAGGTGAGTGTATGTGTATGATGTGTGTCTGAGGGATACAGGGCACAGGTAAGTGTACTGTGTGTGATGTGTCTGAGGGATTCAGGGCACAGGTGAGTGTATGTATGTGATGTGTCTGAGGGATTCAGGGTACAGGTGAGTGTATGTGTGTGATTTGTCTAAGGGATACAGGGCACAGGTAAGTGTACTGTGTGTGATGTGTCTGAGGGATACAGGGCAAAGGTGAGTGTATGTATGTGATGTGTCTGAGGGATACAGGGCACAGGTTAGTGTATGTGTGATGTGTCTGAGGGATACAGGGCACAGGTAAGTGTATGTGTGTGATTTGTCTAAGGGATACAGGGCACAGGTAAGTGTATGTGTGTGATGTGTCTGAGGGATGCAGGGCACAGGTGAGTGTATGTGTGTGATGTGTCTGAGGGATACAGGGTACAGGTGAGTGTATGTGTGTGATTTGTCTAAGGGATACAGGGCACAGGTAAGTGTACTGTGTGTGATGTGTCTGAGGGATACAGGGCAAAGGTGAGTGTATGTGTGATGTGTCTGAGGGATGCAGGGCACAGGTGAGTGTACGTGTGCGATTAGGGGTTAATAAGTATAATGTAGGTGTCTGCGATGTCGGGGGTGGCAGATTAGTGGTTTATAAGTATAATGTTGGGGTAGGCAGATTAGGGGTGTTTAGACTCTGGGTTTATGTTAGGGTGTTTGGTGTAAACATAACTTTTGTTTCCCCATTGGAATCAATGGGGCTGCATTACGGAGCTTTACGCTGTATTATTGCAGGTGTTAGGCTTTTTTTTTTTAGCCGTCTCACCCCATTGATGTCTATGGGGAAATCGTGCACGAGCACGTAAAACCAGCTTACCGCAGCGCTGGTATTGGAGTGCAGTATGGAGCTCAATTTTGCTCTACGCTCACTTCTTGCCTGCTAATGCCGGGTTTATGAAAACCTGTAATAGCAGTGCTGTAGGGAGGTGAGCGGTGACAATAACTTGCAAGTTAGTACCGAGCCGCTCATAACGCAAAACTCGTAATCTAACCGATAGACTCAGGTGTATTTAATTTAAATTTCACTGTTTTTCACATTTTGTTTTAAACTAACTTTTAAAAAGATACCACATAAAGAGTGATTTATTTATTTCTATTACTGTTTTTTTCCCAGGTGTAAACGATGATAACATTTTATGTAAAACGGAAGAAACAGAGGCTCAGTGGCTAGCAAATATGCCAGAAGCTGCAAAGCAGGAAATATGTGACACTATAAATACAGGTAGGTGTACTAGTGTGACGTGTGTCTGAGGGATACAGGTTACAGGTGAGTGTATGTGTGTGATGTGTCTGAGGGATACAGGGCACAGGTGAGTGTATGTGTGTGATGTGTCTGAGGGATACAGGGTACAGGTGAGTGTATGTGTGTGATGTGTCTGAGGGATACAGGCCACAGGTGAGTGTATGTGTGTGATGTGTCTGAGGGATACAGGGCACAGGTGAGTGTATATGTGTGATGTATCTGAGGGATACAGGGCACAGGTGAGTGTATGTGTGTGATGTGTCTGAGGGATACAGGGCACAGGTGAGTGTATGTGTGTGATGTGTCTGAGGGATACAGGGCACAGGTGAGTGTATGTGTGTGATGTGTCTGAGGGATACAGGGCACAGGTGAGTGTATGTGTGTGATGTATCTGAGGGATACAGGGCACAGGTGAGTGTATGTGTGTGATGTGTCTGAGGGATACAGGGTACAGGTGAGTGTATGTGTGTGATGTGTCTGAGGTATACAGGGCACAGGTGAGTGTATTATGTGATGTGTCTGAGGGATACAGGGCACAGGTGAGTGTATGTGTGTGATGTGTCTGAGGGATACAGGGCACAGGTTAGTGTATGTGTGTGATGTGTGTCTGAGGGATACAGGCTACAGGTGAGTGTATGTGTGTGATGTGTGTCTGAGGGATACAGGCTACAGGTGAGTGTATGTGCCTGATGTGTCTGAGGGATACAGGGCACAGGTGAGTGTATGTGTGTGATGTGTCTGAGGGATACAGGGCACAGGTGAGTGTACTAGTGTGATGTGTGTCTGAGGGATACAGGCTACAGGTGAGTGTATGTGCCTGATGTGTCTGAGGGATACAGAGTACAGGTTAGTGTATGTGTGTTATGTATCTGAGGGATACAGGGCACAGGTGAGTGTATGTGTGTGATGTGTCTGAGGGATATAGGGCACAGGTGAGTGTATGTGTGTGATGTGTCTGAGGGATACAGGGCACAGGTGAGTGTATGTGTGTGACGTGTCTGAGGGATACAGGCTACAGGTGAGTGTATGTGTGTGATGTGTCTGAGGGATATAGGGCACAGGTGAGTGTATGTGTGTGATGTGTCTGAGGGATACAGGGCACAGGTGAGTGTATGTGTGTGATGTGTCTGAGGGATACAGGGCACAGGTGAGTGTACGTGTGTGATGTGTCTAAGGGATACAGGGTACAGGTGAGTGTATGTATGTGATGTGTCTAAGGGATACAGGGCACAGTTGAGTGTATGTGTGTGATGTGTCTGAGGGATACAGGCTACAGGTGAATGTATGTGTGTTATGTGTGTCTGAGGGATACAAGCTACAGGTGAGTGTATGTGTGATGTGTGTCTGAGGGATACAGGGTACAGGTAAGTGTATGTGTGTGATGTGTCTGAGGGATACAGGGTACAGGTGAGTGTACGTGTGTGATGTGTGTCTGAGGGATACAGGCTACAGGTTAGTGTATGTGCCTGATGTGTCTGAGGGATACAGGCTACAGGTGAGTGTATGTGTGTGATGTGTCTGAGGGATACAGGCTACAGGTGAGTGTATGTGTGTGATGTGTCTGAGGGATACAGGGTACAGGTGAGTGTATGTGTGTGATGTGTCTGAGGGATACAGGGTACAGGTGAGTGTATGTGTGTGATGTGGGTCAGAGGGATACAGGGCACAGGTGAGTGTACTGTGTGTGATGTGTCTGAGGGATACAGGGCACAGGTGAGTGTATGTGTGTGATGTGTCTGAGGGATACAGGGCACAGGTGAGTGTATGTGTGTGATGTGTCTGAGGGATACAGGGCACAGGTGAGTGTACGTGTGTGATGTGTCTAAGGGATACAGGGCACAGGTGAGTGTATGTGTGTGATGTGTCTGAGGGATATAGGGCACAGGTGAGTGTATGTGTGTGATGTGTCTGAGGGATATAGGGCACAGGTGAGTGTATGTGTGTGATGTGTCTGAGGGATATAGGGCACAGGTGAGTGTATGTGTGTGATGTGTCTGAGAGATACATTTATAAACCGGCATTAGCCCATAAAGCTCTTAACTCCTGACTTTTTTCTGCGGCTGGAGTCTTGTCGGTAGAGGGTCTAATCCTCACTTAAGCCAAGACTCTAAATACCAGCGTTAGGAAGATCCCATTGAAAAGATAGGATACGCAATTGGCATAAGGGGATCTGCGTTATGGAAAAGTCGCGGCTGGAAAGTGAGCGTTAGACCCTTTCCTGACTGACTCTAAATACCAGCGGGCCGTAAAAAGCAGCGTTAGGACCCCTTAACGCAGCTTTTGGCGGCTAACGCAGAACTCTAGGCGAATGTGTTTTTTAACATTTAAAGGACAGTAAAGTTTTATATCTGTTACCTTTATTATAATGATTTCAGTTGCTTAGTTTAGTTCATCCTTTGTGATAGGATGCTAGAAAAGTACACAAAAGATAATGCTATTTTACATTTAACTCCTTAAGGACCAGCGACGTACCCTGTATGTCGCTGGCCTTTTTTTGGGACTTGATTGTTTTATAGCGCGGTCTTGTCACCAGCGCTGAGACTGCTCTATTCCACAAAGCCTGCTGGAGGGAGTGCATTAATCGTGTGTTCTTGCTAGACTTGTGCTATTATGTCCTGAAAAAACCCTTAATGACCAGTGACATACAGGGTACATTGTGGTCATTAAGGGGTTAAAGAAACTGTACTGTTTTTTTTATGAGTCAGTTTTTATTATATATACTCCTTCTAAAGCGATTGCTGTTAGGAGTCTGTTGACACCGGTCAATCAATGCCACAATTTTCTCCTATAGTGTCCAAAATAATTGTATGACCCACAGGCAGTGCTCTGCGGTTCCTTCAAATTTCATTTGGTATTATTGACAGGACATTGCCTTTTTGATGTACATAGCGATGTCTATTTACAGCAATATTAACATTCTTATTGGATTGTTTCTGCACAACAGAAATAAGACGTTCTTTTAAAATTTAAAGAGACAGTAACATTGTTTCTGTGTAAATTTTATTACAAGAATTACGGCTCTTTATTTGTTAATTCATCCTTTGTGACGTAGGATGGTACAAAGGCACACAAAAATGAGTTACTTTAAGATTTAAAGAGACAGTAACGTTTTGTTCTGTGTACATTATAATAAATGAATTTCAGCTGTTTATTTGTTAATTCATCCCTTGTGACTGAGGATGAAACGCAGGCACACAAGAATAGAGTTACTTTTCAGATTTAAAGGAACAGTATCGTTTCCTATGTGAAAAATTTATTCAAATGTATTCAAATTTATTTTCTCTTTTGGAATCTACGATTGCTGTTTGGGAGTCTGTTAACAATGGCTACATATTTCTCCTATAATTTCCCTCGAAATTTTATGGCCCACATGCAGTGCCCTGCGTTTCCTTCACACTCCACTCGGGGTTATGATGCATTATATATTTTTCCACGAGATAAAAAAAAAAAGCATTGCTAGAGGAGTTGCTATTCTAAAAGGTTCTTCCATGTTACTGAGAATCTCAGTTTCAGATGGAATTGGTACCTTAGGCATTCCCTATATTTACAAGACTGTTTCCCATAGCTGACTCAGCTAAGGAGGCTGGACGACATTCCCTAGGGGGTAAGGAGTAGTTTCAACTTCACTACGAGAACGTCTATACCCTTAGAGGATAGTCCTATGGACAAAATTTAGAGTAGGGACACACACCAGGGTTTACAATGGCAACCATCTGTGTACTTTGCTACCGTCACTGGTGTGACGGCATAATGGGTTGATGCATTGTCTGATGCTATTAAGTCAGTAGCTTCCCTTGATAAAATCCAGGACTGGATAAAGTTTTCACATTGGCTAATTCCTTTATTTCAATTTCTTCCCTTCCAGTTATCAAACTGGGAGCATAGGTGGCTCGGTTCCGGCTCTTGGAACCTTATGGTTAGAGCCTTGTTTTACGAATATATGCTCTAAATCTAAGCTTTTGGTCATTCATTGCCAGGAGCAGACATTGTTGGGACCTGGCTTGACGAAAATTAAAAAACAAAACAAAAAACCCCCCACATAGTCTGCTGTTGAATCAAAGACAGTATGGAGAACATGCCCCAGTCCAGGATGGGATCTTGTAGGGGGCTGACTTTCCGTTTTCGCTCAAGTTTGGTTTCCAGCTCAAATGTTTTTCCTCCCAGAGGCAGGTTCTGCTTTCAAGATTGTCTGAAGATCAGACAAAAGGGGAGGCATCCTTACACTGTGTAGGAGACCTCTCAGTCCTGGGAGTGATTGTTCCAGTTCTAATACTGGTACAGAATCTGTTTGTTTTTTTTATACCGATCGGGTTGTGGTTCCCGAAAAAGTGGAATCTTCAGACCATTTTTTAAGAAGTGTACTGTCCTTCAAGATGGAAACTATGAATTGGTTCCATTCCTCCCTTGATCCTAGAGGGTCAATTTATGACAACGGTGGATTAAGGGACGAGTACCTTCATGTGCCGTTCACGAGAATCGTCTCAATTTCTAGGGTTTGCCTTTCTGGACAAACACTTCCTGTTCGTGGTCCTTCCTTTCGGTCTTGCCACAGTTCCGAGTTTTCACAGAGGCTCTGGGATCGCTGTTGGCGGTGCTTCAGTTACGGGGCATTGCAGTGTCGCCCTATCTGGCTGATATCCTAGTCCAGGCATCATCCTTACAGCAAGCAAGATTTACACGGACATGGTGTTATACTTCCCGTGATCTCACGGGTGGAAGGTGACTTTGGAAAAGTGTTTTTTAGTCCCAAGCACAAGGGTAAATTTCTTGGGAATCATGACAAATTCCATATCAATGAAGATTTTTCTGACTGAGGTCGGGAAATCAAGGTCTATCGATACTGTTCTAGTCCTTCAGTCCACTTCTCAGCCTTCAGTGGCTCAGTGCATAGAGGTTATCGGGCTGATGGTGACAGCAATAGACAATAGCCGGACAGATAGCTCAGCATGCTTAGGGTCTGTGGCTGAGCTCTGTAACAACCCAAGGGTTGCAAGTTCAATCCCTGGTGAGGTCCACTCAGCCTTTCATCCTTGATAAAATGAGCAGCACCTTGAGACCCTTAAAATTCTGTTTGTTCGCTCCACCTCAGACCTATGCAGTTGAGCATACTCAGGCAATGGAACGGAGACTATGCAGACTTCTCTCCTCAAATAACTCTGGACCAGGAGACAAGGGACTCTCTTCTATGGTGGTTGTCTCTGGATCACCTATCCCAGGGAACATGATTACGCAGAGTGTGGACTCAGGCAGAGTCTGTTCTTTTTATAAACATCCTGAAACTGAGAACGATCTTCAATGCTCTTCTGGTCTGGCCTCAGTTGGCTTCGGCCCAGTTCATCAGTTTTCAGACGTACAGCATGACGACGGTCTTACATCAATCATCAGGGAGGAACGAGGAGTTCCTTAATGATGGCTGAGGTAGCCAAGATTATCCAGTGGGCGGAGGCTCATTCTTGCTATCTGTCAGCGATCCATATCCCAGGGGTGGAGACTTGGGAAACGGATTTTCTGAGTAGACAGACTTTTCATCCGGGAGAGTGGGAACTCCATCCGGGAGTATTCTCCAACCTGATTCTCAAATGGGGTCGGCCGGAGTTAGATTTCATGGCATCTTGCCAGAATGCCAAGCTTCCAAGATACGGGTCCAGGTCCAGGGATCCCCAGGCCGAGCTGATAGATGCTTTGGCAGTTCCTTGGTCCTTCAACCTAGCATACCTATTCCCTCTGTTTGCTCTTCTTCCCCGGGTTATTGCTCAAATCAAACAGGAGAAGGCATCAGTGATCATCATCACTCCTGCATGGCCTCGCAGGTTTTGGTATGCCGATCTGGTGGACATGTCATCTCTGCCTCCTTGGACACTTCCGTTGAGGAAGGACCTTCTTATTCAGGGTCCCTTCCTCCACCCAAGTCTAGTTTCTCTGAAGCTGACTGCTTGGAGATTGAACGCTTGATCCTATACAAGCGAGGTTTCTCTGATTCAGTCATAGATACCTTAATTCAGGCACGTAAGCCTGTAATTAGGAAGATTTACCATAAGATAGGGTGTAAATATCTTTATTAGTGTGAATCCAAGCGTTACTCATGGAGAAAAGTTAGGATTCCCAGGATTTTGTCTTTTCTCCAAGAAGGATTAGAGAAGGGTTTATCAGTGAGTTCCCTAAAGGGTCAGATCTCTGCTTTATCTATTTTGTTACACGAGCGTCTGGCAGATGTCCCAGATGATCAATCCTTTTGTCAGGCTTTGATTAAAATCAGGCCTGTGTTTAATCCAATTTATCCTCCATGGAGTTTGAATTTAGATCTTAAAGTTCTTCAAGGGGTTCCGTTTGAACCTATGCATTCCATAGATATTAAGTTGTTATCTTGGAAAGTTTTATTTCTTGTTGCCGTTTCTTCTGCTCGAAGAGTGTCTGAGCTTTTGGCATTACAATATAATTTGCCTTACCTTATTTTTCATTCGGATAAGGTGGTGTTATGTACTAAACTTGTTTTTCTTCCAAATGTTGTTTCAGACAAGAACATTAATTAGGAGATTGTTGTTCCTTCCTCGTGTCCTAATCCTTCTTCTCAGAAGGAACGTTTTCTGCACAATTTGGACGTAGTACGTGCTTTAAAATTTTACTTACAAGCGACTAAGGACTTTCATCAATCGTCTTCTCTGTTTGACATTTTTTCTAGAGAATGTAAGGGTCGGAAAGCTACGGCTACCTCTTTCCTTTTGGTTGAATAGTATCATCTGTTTTGCATATGAGACTGCTGGACAGCAGCCTCCTGAAAGAGTTACGGCTCATTCCACCAGGGCTGTTGCTTCCTTATGGGCATTCAAAAATAATGCTTCAGTTGAGAAGATTTGCAAGGCTGCAGCTTGGTCTTCTCTTCAAACGTTTTCTAAATTTTACAAATTTGATACCTTTGCTTCGGCTGAGGCTGTTTTTGGGAGAATGGTTCTTCAAAGAATGGTGCCTTCCTGTCAGTATATTTATAAGAATCTTAGCAGTACTCTCCAAATAATATGTGAGCATATGGCAGGGTTATAACTTGATATATTTAACAATCTTTCTTTAAACTAAACCCACAATCAAATATGCATATACTAATACAATAAAATTAATATAAATACCTGAATTCTTTTTATTAGTAAATATCTATGAGCACATTGAAATATATATATATTTGTAAGAATCAGAATATGAGTCAATATTATATGCGTTTAAAACTATTAAAATATGCTATGCCAAATTCATTAAAAGGTTACCTTATTCGCAATAGAAATTTCACTCAGTTAACACAATGAGACTTAAAATCTTTAACTACTAACATCCAAACAATGCAACTCTAACAGTGCTTAGTAAACAATAGGGCAATATATATATATATATACTCAGCTAATTAGCTGCAATTGATTCTAATACAATTCTAATTAGGATACTAAAAATACATATATTCTTACTGTGAACATTTACTTTAAAATGTCTATTTATTTAAACTGGAACAGATCCTTATTTACTTATAGCTAAAACTAATTCTCAGATGTGTGTATACATATATATATTCTATATTTTGCACAGATTAATTATTTAGCATGCAAGAGACAAACTTATACTTTATATATAGGACTATGAATATAAGCAAAAATGCAGACTGCTCTCTTTAAATCTATTAAATACAACTTGACTATGTTCTTACCAATAACCTTTGTTTCAAATTTTAAAAATTAGAACAATTATACTTCACCAATTTGAACCAATTTGTAGGGGTCTTTAGGTCATCTCATTTGAAGGAAAGTTATTGCATAGATTAGGGATAAGCTTCCAGTTCCCTGCTGAAGTGAAATGTGTTCCCAGGCAGCCAAAATCAAAATCACTTAGTCTCAGCAAGTCACAAAAAAAACTGTGTGTCCCTTTCTGCATTGACTATTCTGATGATTGATGACCTGTTTCGTTCACGCCCACGGTGCTTTTCTCTTCTCATTGGACAAATCTAGGGAATGCTCCCCATTGGCTCAGTATATATTGTTGCTATGGAAATGCATCTTTTAAACATTTAAGTCTCTTAACTGTCATACTGGGTTCTGGCCCTCGGGTGGCAGCAGACGAACACAAACAGATTCATCCAAACATTTCTAATATATAGAGCTGCAACAACTAATCGTCATAATCGATAATAATCAATTATGAAAATAGTTGTCAACGAATCTCATAATCGATTAGTTGGTTTGCAATTAGTTGGTCTGTGCACAACACCAGCTGCTTCACTCCAATGAACTCCTGCACTTGGTATTGTGTTTTATGGTTATGTCCTTAGCCTAAAGGACGTCTACAGACGTCTACTTTTCACTTTTTGAAGACAGTATACGTTTACAACTACCCCTGGCTTATTTGCAACCCAGATATAATAGTCATCATTTGGATTGTTATTTGGCGATTTGGAACTATGCTTTTCATGATATAGTGCCAAGCTTGTTGTTTACACCTTGCCCCTAGATTGATGGGAGTTATTTAAATTGATGTGCACTATTATCTGTTTGCACAATTAGCGTATTGCTTGCTATTGCTGATTATATATACTGTATAAATAAATGTGTAAGTCTTTGTCCTGTTATTGATATACAGTCCTTAGCGCTTTTGATTTAGTTTTTTATTGTTTTTTTATATTTTTAATAAATTGTGATAGGTACCAGATTCAACCTTTATAAGTATATATTCGTTATTTTTAGAGCGGACTAGATATTTCCCCCTACCTTATAGCTGGTTATTTACCATTGCATATAGATATTCAAGATATTTTTATGTTAGAATGAAGTCAATGGTTACTTTATTGAGAGGTCCCTTGCAAGGTAGAACACACTTAGCATTGGTGAAGAGCTAACAAAGATAAATAACCCTACTTATACACCTCAACAGCCTTTTCTCTGCTGCAGGAAATATAGCTGCAAACAGAGAACCAGCCTTAGCCAGAAGCATGTGGACATGTTGAGATTTTTGCATTTCAATGCAAAGTTTCTGAAAGAGTGAATAACAGAATGTTATTAACAGTGATAGTCTAACTCTTTCTAGTTCTACCTCTTTTCAAACAGTTTGTGGTTTGTTTTGTTTAATTATAAAACTGTGCTCTGCTTCTTGAAGAAACAGTTGTGTTAATGTAAAGTTTTAGTCTGAAGTTTATATTTGTAACACTCATTATGTGGATTTTAATTTAAAACATAGAAAACTATTATTGATTCTCTTTTTATCCGATTAGTCGATTAATCGAAAAAATAATCATCCGATTAATCGATTATGAAAATAATCGTTAGTTGCAGCCCTACTAATATATATGTCTCTAAATTTGACATATCCCATATAATGATTATATTAAACAACACTACAACATTGCATCTATTACTTATAATCCGAATTCCAGGCAGGATGGCCTCATGTCAATTTTCTGATCATTCCAATACCAAGCACCATTATATTATATCAAAATAAGTACACTGTTAATTTAATTTTCCCTATTAAACATATTATAATTTATTGCATTAGTAAATTTCTCTTGTTAGCATTTATATTTCATTTAGCCTAACTTGTTGTATTGAGCTAAACGCTCATGTTTCTTCATATCTCCTCCTGCACTGTTGATGGTCACCCAGTGTCCGGTTCCACATCACATGACCAGAACTTACTATTCCCCAAACGCAGATTCATAAATAAAGTCTACAGAGCAGCACCAACATTTAGATTTTGCAAACACTGTGGACAATTATTGCACGCTGGAACAAGCTGTTAAATTTTAGTATAATTATTCCTGGGTAGTGAGCATATGATGACTATGGTACTTGCTACAAAACAGAAATCATTGTATCTGAACTTCTCACCTCTATATTTGTGCAATCAACGTCTGTATTTCTGGGGCTGTGAGAATTTGTTTTGTAGCAAGTACCTTAGCCATCATATCCTTACTACCTAGTCTTGCCATATCCTGTTTCTGGTGTCAAGCAGGCAGTGAGTATTTGTTTTGTAGCAAGTACCTTAGCCATCATATCCTTACTACCTAGTCTTGCCATATCCTGTTTCTGGTGTCAAGCAGGCTGTGAGTATTTGTTTTGTAGCAAGTACCTTAGCCATCATATCCTTACTACCTAGTCTTGCTATATCCTGTTTCTGGTGTCAAGCAGGCAGTGACAATTTGTTTTGTAGCAAGTACCTTAGCCATCATATCCTTACTACCTAGTCTTGCCATATCCTGTTTCTGCTGTCAAGCAGGCTGTGAGAATTTGTTTTGTAGCAAGTACCTTAGCCATCATATCCTTACTAACTAGTCTTGCCATATCCTGTTTCTGGTGTCAAGCAGGATGTGAGAATTTGTTTTGTAGCAAGTACCTTAGCCATCATATCCTTACTACCTAGTCTTGCCATATCCTGTTTCTGGTGTCAATCAGGCAGTGAGAATTTGTTTTGTAGCAAGTACCTTATCCATCATATCCTTACTACCTAGTCTTGCCATATCCTGTTTCTGGTGTCAATCAGGCTGTGAGAATTTGTTTTGTAGCAAGTACCTTATCCATCATATCCTTACTACCTAGTCTTGCCATATCCTGTTTCTGGTGTCAAGCATCATGTGAGTATTTGTTTTGTAGCAAGTACCTTATCCGTCATATCCTTACTACCTAGTCTTGTCATGTCAGGTTTCTGCTGTCACTCAGGCTGTGAGTATTTGTTTTGTAGCAAGTACCTTAGCCATCATATCCTTACTACCTAGTCTTGCCATATCCTGTTTCTGGTGTCAATCAGGCAGTGAGAATTTGTTTTGTAGCAAGTACCTTAGCCATCATATCCTTACTACCTAGTCTTGCCATATCCTGTTTCTGGTGTCAATCAGGCAGTGAGAATTTGTTTTGTTGCAAGTACCTTATCCATCATATCCTTACTACCTAGTCTTGCCATATCCTGTTTCTGCTGTCACTCAGGCTGTGAGAATTTGTTTTGTAGCAAGTACCTTAGCCATCATATCCTTACTACCTAGTCTTGCCATATCCTGTTTCTGGTGTCAAGCATGATGTGAGTATTTGTTTTGTAGAAAGTACCTTATCCGTCATATCCTTACTACCTAGTCTTGTCATGTCATGTTTCTGGTGTCAAGCAGGCTGTGAGAATTTGTTTTGTAGCAAGTACCTTATCCATCATATCCTTACTACCTAGTGTTGCCATATCCTGTTTCTGGTGTCAAGCAGGCTGTGAGAATTTGTTTTGTAGCAAGTACCTTAGCCATCATATCCTTACTACCTAGTCTTGCCATATCATGTTTCCTTCTTAATATGAGGAGAGTCCACGGCTTCATTCCTTACTTGTGGGAATACAGAACCTGGCCACCAGGAGGAGGCAAAGACACCCCCAGCCAACGGCTTAAATACCTCCCCAACTTCCCTCAGTGAGAACAATGACGAAAGAGTCTGGAGATGCAGGGAGAGTCTTTCTGCAAACCCATCCAGACTCATGTTAACCGCTCCTTAAGCAATCAGCATTGACGAGTTTCGCTGCCTGCTTTTATTCACTCAAGTCCATGTCAGAAACCCTGCTACAATCTGTCAAACTTGAAGGACCGTGTCACTGTTCCACGGCATAGATTCCGGTAGGATTGTTTCATTATTTTACACACGTTAACGCTAGAAGGCAGGGTCACAGTGGGACTCCTTTATCTTTATGGAATCAATGGTTAATATCTTGAGTGGGTGCAGGACCTACTTTTTATGGGAATGGTATCCTAAGATGGCTTAGTGGTGAACTTTGCTGCTTTGGAAGCTGAAAGTCAAGAGTTCAAATCAAGCTGTGGCTATGTACTCTTCATACTGCATGACCTTCTTTTTCTGGTATGAAGAGTGGTGATTCCCCTGGCATAAGGCCAGGTTTTCCAGGATCCTTATTTTCTCTGGGATGCTCTGGAGAAGGGCCTTTTTCTGTGGCTCCCTTAGGGGACAGATTTTGTCCCTATTGGTTTTACCGCTTGAGAGGCTCACAGAGCTTCCAGATGTCCAGTCTTTGGTTCAGGCTTTGAATAGATCAGGCCTGTGTTTAGATCTAGTGCTAATCTTGAGAGTTTGTGAGTGAAAAAGGTATTTGGTTAACTGCGCTTAGAAACCCTATTAAGCCTATGAGAAAATTTGAGGGACCCCACCCTCTGTGATAATTGAAAACACAAGATCAAAACTGGAAAAAATCCAGAGAAAATCTTTAAATCATAAGCGCTACTGAAAGCTTAAAATAGGTAACATATAATATATAAACAAATGTGTATATATGTGTAAAATATTAAACACGATGTGGAAAAAAATAAAAATATAAAAACTATATATATGTGATCAAAAAATGTGAAAAAAGAGCCTAATTGGCTACAAAAGCTAATACTTTGAATATTTAAAAAAGTGAATCAAATTAATAGCCAATAAAGGCTAAAATAAAGACAAACCAATTTGAAGCTGGAATGAAATAAAGAAGCCGGATCACACAGCAGAAGGGTTACCAAATAAAGGTTTTCACTTTTACTTACACCGGGTCTGGTGAAAAGATGTCCGAAAGTCCCTTCAGTGGCTAACAGCTCACAGCGGTATATCCTTTCCAGCAGCAAAGAGATCCTTTCTGGCGGCTTCCAACAGTATATCCTTCCTAGCGGCAGTACGATTTGGTGATCAGCTGGAACACCCGTCCGAATCACTCTCTAGCCGAAGGATAACTTGCTTTTCAGCTTGCAAATGACAGGCCCTGTGGGGAGATGCTGGTATGTGTGCAGCCCAGCTGCTAGATTATGAATAGTGCAGTGACTGCACGTTTTTTCCATATGTATTATTATTATTGGCCCTGTATTGATAGCTATATAGCAATAGATGTTATATGTTATATAACTTTTTTTATTTGATATTAAAATACGATACAATGGCTCTATTTATTTCAACTAATATATTAAGTAGCAATCAGCTCTATTTATTTCAACTAATATATTAAGTAGCAATCAGAACAAATCTAATGATATCAATGATTGCTACTTAATATATTAGTTGAAATAAATAGAGCCATTGTATCGTATTTTAATATCAAATAAAAAAAGTTATATAACATATAACATCTATCTAACATATATCAATAATGGTGATTTTTTTTTTTTTTAAACAAACTTTGCAATGTATTTTCATTACTTGATTTGTTCTGTTTTCCTCCAATTTTTTACTGCCCTAGAAATCATGGAATTCAACATGTCCCACAGTGATTGCTGGATCACTGCAGGTGCTCATTTATATCTGCCAATGGATTCTAGCATTTCTGGGGCAGTTAAAAAAAAAAAAAAAAAATTGGAAGGAAAATAGGGCAAATCAAATAATAAAAGTACATTGCAAAGTTTGTTTTTTAAACACACAATGGTGAATATTTGTTTGTTTTAAAGAAACTTTGCAATGCAGTTTTCCCTATTTTCCTCAAATGTTCTTGTATTTTTCCCCCACTTCCCCTAGAAAATGCTAGAATCCATTTGCGGATATATACATGACCTCCTGCAGTGATCCAGCAATCACTGTGTATAATGTTGCATTCCATCAATTGACAGTGAAAAAACACAGAAAGAAATGATGGAAAATAAGTCAAATCAAATTATGAAAATGAAATGCAAAGTGTGCAAGAACAGGACACACACACAGTTTTAATTACTGCAAAAATATCCGATTTATTTTCACAATATCCAGTTACTATGAGAAAATAATTCACGCAATCCTAAATTACAAGCAGCTGAAAAATGGGGTTTAACATTGAATAGCCTGGCAATTTAAAATGTTAAACATCTCAGATTTAAATTATTTGTCTGTATATTTGTTTATATAATACTCTGCACAATAGTGCCACTAGATTACATTTAACAGACTATTCAATGTTAAACCCCATTTTTCAGATCATTTTTCTCCAACATAGGTGTGTCCGGTCCACGGCGTCATCCTTACTTGTGGGATATTCTCTTCCCCAACAGGAAATGGCAAAGAGCCCAGCAAAGCTGGTCACATGATCCCTCCTAGGCTCCGCCTTCCCCAGTCATTCTCTTTGCCGTTGTACAGGCAACATCTCCACGGAGATGGCTTAGAGTTTTTTGGTGTTTAACTGTAGTTTTTATTCTTCAATCAAGAGTTTGTTATTTTAAAATAGTGCTGGTATGTACTATTTACTCTGAAACAGAAAAGTGATGAAGATTTCTGTTTGTAAGAGGAAAATGATTTTAGCAACCGTTACCGTTGTATGCAAATTATTATGACCCTGGGGAAGTCTCCCTATGGGTGATGGGGGAAACCAGACGTGGACTCCTTGCCCAGTGTGCTTAGAGGAATGTGGCTGCACCTCACTGACGAGGCCCATAGGAGGCCGAAACGATCGTCTGGGGTTGTCATGTTCCTTGTTCAGAGGAGAATTGCCTGGTATTTCGGGGCTGGACTGACCTTACTTGGCAGGATCAGACTGATATACTTCAGGAAAGTTTTCTTCTGTGAAAAGCACACTGGTCTAAAAGAGGCTGCTTCCGGGTGGTAAATCGCCATAGAACAAGCCACTGAGCTGTTGTTCGTTCCTGGTAGAGCGCTTCTCTCTTTGTATGCAAATTATTATGACCCTGGGGAAGTCTCCCTATGGGTGATGGGGGAAACCAGACGTGGACTCCTTGCCCAGTGTGCTTAGAGGAATGTGGCTGCACCTCACTGACGAGGCCCATAGGAGGCCGAAACGATCGTCTGGGGTTGTCATGTTCCTTGTTCAGAGGAGAATTGCCTGGTATTTCGGGGCTGGACTGACCTTACTTGGCAGGATCAGACTGATATACTTCAGGAAAGTTTTCTTCTGTGAAAAGCACACTGGTCTAAAAGAGGCTGCTTCCGGGTGGTAAATCGCCATAGAACAAGCCACTGAGCTGTTGTTCGTTCCTGGTAGAGCGCTTCTCTCTTTGTATGCAAATTATTATGACCCTGGGGAAGTCTCCCTATGGGTGATGGGGGAAACCAGACGTGGACTCCTTGCCCAGTGTGCTTAGAGGAATGTGGCTGCACCTCACTGACGAGGCCCATAGGAGGCCGAAACGATCGTCTGGGGTTGTCATGTTCCTTGTTCAGAGGAGAATTGCCTGGTATTTCGGGGCTGGACTGACCTTACTTGGCAGGATCAGACTGATATACTTCAGGAAAGTTTTCTTCTGTGAAAAGCACACTGGTCTAAAAGAGGCTGCTTCCGGGTGGTAAATCGCCATAGAACAAGCCACTGAGCTGTTGTTCGTTCCTGGTAGAGCGCTTCTCTCTTTGTATGCAAATTATTATGACCCTGGGGAAGTCTCCCTATGGGTGATGGGGGAAACCAGACGTGGACTCCTTGCCCAGTGTGCTTAGAGGAATGTGGCTGCACCTCACTGACGAGGCCCATAGGAGGCCGAAACGATCGTCTGGGGTTGTCATGTTCCTTGTTCAGAGGAGAATTGCCTGGTATTTCGGGGCTGGACTGACCTTACTTGGCAGGATCAGACTGATATACTTCAGGAAAGTTTTCTTCTGTGAAAAGCACACTGGTCTAAAAGAGGCTGCTTCCGGGTGGTAAATCGCCATAGAACAAGCCACTGAGCTGTTGTTCGTTCCTGGTAGAGCGCTTCTCTCTTTGTATGCAAATTATTATGACCCTGGGGAAGTCTCCCTATGGGTGATGGGGGAAACCAGACGTGGACTCCTTGCCCAGTGTGCTTAGAGGAATGTGGCTGCACCTCACTGACGAGGCCCATAGGAGGCCGAAACGATCGTCTGGGGTTGTCATGTTCCTTGTTCAGAGGAGAATTGCCTGGTATTTCGGGGCTGGACTGACCTTACTTGGCAGGATCAGACTGATATACTTCAGGAAAGTTTTCTTCTGTGAAAAGCACACTGGTCTAAAAGAGGCTGCTTCCGGGTGGTAAATCGCCATAGAACAAGCCACTGAGCTGTTGTTCGTTCCTGGTAGAGCGCTTCTCTCTTTGTATGCAAATTATTATGACCCTGGGGAAGTCTCCCTATGGGTGATGGGGGAAACCAGACGTGGACTCCTTGCCCAGTGTGCTTAGAGGAATGTGGCTGCACCTCACTGACGAGGCCCATAGGAGGCCGAAACGATCGTCTGGGGTTGTCATGTTCCTTGTTCAGAGGAGAATTGCCTGGTATTTCGGGGCTGGACTGACCTTACTTGGCAGGATCAGACTGATATACTTCAGGAAAGTTTTCTTCTGTGAAAAGCACACTGGTCTAAAAGAGGCTGCTTCCGGGTGGTAAATCGCCATAGAACAAGCCACTGAGCTGTTGTTCGTTCCTGGTAGAGCGCTTCTCTCTTTGTATGCAAATCACTGTGTATAATGTTGCATTCCATCAATTGACAGTGAAAAAACACAGAAAGAAATGATGGAAAATAAGGCAAATCAAATTATGAAAATGAAATGCAAAGTGTGCAAGAACAGGACACACACACAGTTTTAATTACTGCAAAAATATCCGATTTATTTTCACAATATCCAGTTACTATGAGAAAATAATTCACGCAATCCTAAATTACAAGCAGCTGAAAAATGGGGTTTAACATTGAATAGCCTGGCAATTTAAAATGTTAAACATCTCAGATTTAAATTATTTGTCTGTATATTTGTTTATATAATACTCTGCACAATAGTGCCACTAGATTACATTTAACAGACTATTCAATGTTAAACCCCATTTTTCAGATCATTTTTCTCCAACATAGGTGTGTCCGGTCCACGGCGTCATCCTTACTTGTGGGATATTCTCTTCCCCAACAGGAAATGGCAAAGAGCCCAGCAAAGCTGGTCACATGATCCCTCCTAGGCTCCGCCTTCCCCAGTCATTCTCTTTGCCGTTGTACAGGCAACATCTCCACGGAGATGGCTTAGAGTTTTTTGGTGTTTAACTGTAGTTTTTATTCTTCAATCAAGAGTTTGTTATTTTAAAATAGTGCTGGTATGTACTATTTACTCTGAAACAGAAAAGTGATGAAGATTTCTGTTTGTAAGAGGAAAATGATTTTAGCAACCGTTACTAAAATCGATGGCTGTTTCCACACAGGACTGTTGAGAGGAATTAACTTCAGTTGGGGGAAACAGTGAGCAGACTTTTGCTGCTTGAGGTATGACACATTTCTAACAAGACGATGTAATGCTGGAAGCTGTCATTTTCCCTATGGGATCCGGTAAGCCATTTTTATTACATAAGAATAAAGGGCTTCACAAGGGCTTTTAAGACTGGTAGACATTTTCTGGGCTAAAACGATTGATATATAAGCATTTTTAATACTTCATAGCTTTGAGGAATTATTTTATTCTTGGGAATTATGTAAAATAACCGGCAGGCACTGTATTGGACACCTTATTCTCTAGGGGCTTTCCCTAATCATAGGCAGAGCCTCATTTTCGCACCTCTATTGCGCACTTGTTTTTGGGAAGCATGACATGCAGATGCATGTGTGAGGAGCTCTGATACATAGAAAAGGCTTTCTGAAGGCGTCATTTGGTATCGTATTCCCCTTTGGGCTTGGTTGGGTCTCAGCAAAGCAGATACCAGGGACTGTATAGGGGTTAAATATAAAAACGGCTCCGGTTCCGTTATTTTAAGAGTTAAAGCTTTCAAATTTGGTGTGCAATACTTTTAAGGCTTTAAGACACTGTGGTGAAATTTTGGTGAATTTTGAACAATTCCTTCATACTTTTTCGCATTTGCAGTAATAAAGTGTGTTCAGTTTAAAATTTAAAGTGACAGTAACGGTTTTATTTTAAAACGTTTTTTGTACTTTGTTATCAAGTTTATGCCTGTTTAACATGTCTGAACTACCAGATAGACTGTGTTCTGTATGTGGGGAAGCCAAGGTTCCTTCTCATTTAAATAGATGTGATTGATGTGAAACAAAATTTAGAGAAAATGATGCCCAAGATGATTCCTCAAGTGAGGGGAGTAAGCATGGTACTACATCATCCCCTCCTTCGTCTACGCCAGTCTTGCCCACACAGGAGGCCCCTAGTACATCTAGTGCGCCAATACTCCTTACTATGCAACAATTAACGGCTGTAATGGATAATTCTATCAAAAACATTTTAGCCAAAATGCCCACTTATCAGCGAAAGCGCGACTGCTCTGTTTTAGAAAATACGGAAGAGCATGAGGACGCTGATGATATTGGTTCTGAAGTGCCCCTACACCAGTCTGAGGGGGCCAGGGAGGTTTTGTCTGAGGGAGAAATTTCAGATTCAGGGAAAATTTCTCAACAAGCTGAACCTGATGTGATTACATTCAAATTTAAATTAGAACATCTCCGCGCTCTGCTTAAGGAGGTGTTATCTACTCTGGATGATTGTGAGAATTTGGTCATTCCAGAGAAATTATGTAAGCTGGACAAGTTCCTAGAGGTCCCGGGGCCCCCCGAAGCTTTTCCTATACCCAAGCAGGTGGCGGATATTGTAAACAAAGAATGGGAAAGGCCCGGCATACCTTTCGTCCCTCCCCCTATATTCAAGAAATTGTTTCCTATGGTCGACCCCAGAAAGGACTTATGGCAGACAGTCCCCAAGGTCGAGGGGGCGGTTTCTACTCTAAACAAACGCACCACTATACCCATAGAAGATAGTTGTGCTTTCAAAGATCCTATGGATAAAAAATTAGAGGGTTTGCTTAAAAAGATGTTTGTTCAGCAAGGTTACCTTCTACAACCAATTTCATGCATTGTTCCTGTCACTACAGCAGCGTGTTTCTGGTTCGATGAACTAGAAAAGGCGCTCAATAAAGATTCTTCTTATGAGGAGATTTTGGACAGAATCCATGCTCTCAAATTGGCTAACTCTTTCACCTTAGACGCCACTTTGCAATTGGCTAGATTAGCGGCGAAAAATTCTGGGTTTGCTATTGTGGCGCGCAGAGCGCTTTGGCTAAAATCTTGGTCAGCGGATGCGTCTTCCAAGAATAAATTGCTTAACATTCCTTTCAAGGGGAAAACGCTGAAAGTTTCCCAGTGATATCCGTTTCTGATATCACTGGGGGTAAGGGCCACGCCCTTCCTCAGGATAGGTCTTTCAAGGCTAAAAATAAACCAAATTTTCGTCCCTTTCGCAGAAACGGACCAGCCTTAAGTGCTACATCCTCTAAGCAAGAGGGTAATACTTCTCAAGCCAAGCCAGCCTGGAGGCCAATGCAAGGCTGGAACAAAGGTAAGCAGGCCAAGAAACCTGCCACTGCTACCAAGACAGCATGAGATGTTGGCCCCCGATCCGGGACCGGATCTGGTGGGGGGCAGACTCTCTCTCTTCGCTCAGGCTTGGGCAAGAGATGTTCTGGATCCTTGGGCGCTGGAAATAGTCTCCCAAGGTTATCTTCTGGAATTCAAGGGGCTTCCCCCAAGGGGGAGGTTCCACAGGTCTCAATTGTCTTCAGACCACATAAAAAAACAGGCATTCTTACATTGTGTAGAAGACCTGTTAAAAATGGGAGTGATTCATCCTGTTCCATTAGGAGAACAAGGGATGGGGTTCTACTCCAATCTGTTCATAGTTCCCAAAAAAGAGGGAACATTCAGACCAATCTTAGATCTCAAGATCCTAAACAAGTTTCTCAAGGTTCCATCGTTCAAAATGGAAACCATTCGAACAATTCTTCCTTCCATCCAGGAAGGTCAATTCATGACCACGGTGGATTTAAAGGATGCGTATCTACATATTCCTATCCACAAGGAACATCATCGGTTCCTAAGGTTCGCCTTTCTGGACAAGCATTACCAGTTTGTGGCACTTCCGTTCGGATTAGCCACTGCTCCAAGAATTTTCACAAAGGTACTGGGGTCCCTTCTAGCGGTGCTAAGACCAAGGGGCATTGCAGTAGTACCTTACTTGGACGACATTCTGATTCAAGCGTCGTCCCTTCCACAAGCAAAGGCTCACACGGACATTGTCCTGGCCTTTCTTAGATCTCACGGGTGGAAAGTGAACGTAGAAAAAAGTTCTCTATCTCCGTCAACAAGAGTTCCCTTCTTGGGAACGATAATAGACTCCTTAGAAATGAGGATTTTTCTGACAGAGGCCAGAAAATCAAAACTTCTAAACTCTTGTCAAGTACTTCATTCTGTTCCTCTTCCTTCCATAGCGCAGTGCATGGAAGTAATAGGTTTGATGGTCGCGGCAATGGACATAGTTCCTTTCTTTCATGTAATTAGCAAGAGTCCATGAGCTAGTGACGTATGGGATATACATTCCTACCAGGAGGGGCAAAGTTTCCCAAACCTTAAAATGCCTATAAATACACCCCTCACCACACCCACAATTCAGTTTTACAAACTTTGCCTCCGATGGAGGTGGTGAAATAAGTTTGTGCTAGATTCTACGTTGATATGCGCTCCGCAGCAAGTTGGAGCCCGGTTTTCCTCTCAGCGTGCAGTGAATGTCAGAGGGATGTGAGGAGAGTATTGCCTATTTGAATGCAGTGATCTCCTTCTAAGGGGTCTATTTCATAGGTTCTCTGTTATCGGTCGTAGAGATTCATCTCTTACCTCCCTTTTCAGATTGACGATATACTCTTATATATACCATTACCTCTGCTGATTCTCGTTTCAGTACTGGTTTGGCTATCTGCTATATGTAGATGAGTGTCCTGGGGTAAGTAAGTCTTATTTTCTGTGACACTCCTAGCTATGGTTGGGCACTTTGTTTATAAAGTTCTAAATATATGTATTCAAACATTTATTTGCCTTGACTCAGAATGTTCAACTTTCCTTATTTTTCAGACAGTCAGTTTCATATTTGGGATAATGCATTTTAATTTAACATTTTTTACCTTAAAATTTGACTTTTTCCCTGTGGGCTGTTAGGCTCGCGGGGGCTGAAAATGCTTCATTTTATTGCGTCATTCTTGGCGCGGACTTTTTTGGCGCAAAAATTCTATTTCCGTTTCCGGCGTCATACGTGTCGCCGGAAGTTGCGTCATTCTTTGACGTTATTTTGCGCCAAAAATGTCGGCGTTCCGGATGTGGCGTCATTTTTGGCGCCAAAAAGCATTTAGGCGCCAAATAATGTGGGCGTCTTATTTGGCGCGAAAAAATATGGGCGTCACTTTTGTCTCCACATTATTTAAGTCTCATTTTTTATTGCTTCTGGTTGCTAGAAGCTTGTTCTTTGGCATTTTTTCCCATTCCTGAAACTGTCATTTAAGGAATTTGATCAATTTTGCTTTATATGTTGTTTTTTTCTTTTACATATTGCAAGATGTTCCACGTTGCAACTGAGTCAGAAGATACTTCAGGAAAATCACTGCACAATGCTGGAGCTACCAAGCTAAGTGTATCTGCTATAAACTTTTGGTATCTGTTTCTCCAGCTGTTATTTGTATTGCATGTCATGTCAAACTTATTAATGCAGATAAAATTTCCTTTAGTACTGTTACATTACCTGTTGCTGTTCCGTCAACATCTAATTTTCAGAGTGTTCCTGATAACATAAGAGATTTTATTTTTTAAATCCATTAAGAAGGCTATGTCTGTTATTTTTCCTTCTAGTATACATAAAAGTCTTTTAAAACTTCTCTTTTTTTCAGATGAATTTTTAAATGAACATCATCATTCTGATACTGATAATGGTTCTTCTGGTTCTGAGGTTTCTGTCTCAGAGGTTGATGCTGATAAATCTTTGTATTTGTTCAAGATGGAATTTATTCGTTCTTTACTTAAAGAAGTGTTATTTGCATTAGAAATAGAGGATTCTGGTCCTCTTGATACTAAATGTAAACGTTTAAATAAGGTTTTTAAATCTCCTGTAGTTATTCCAGAAGTGTTTTATCTCCCTGATGCTATTTCTGAAGTAATTTCCAGGGAATGGAATAATTTGGGTAATTTATTTACTCCTTCTAGACGTTTAAGCAAATTATATCCTGTGCCATCTGACAGATTAGAGTTTTTTGGGACAAAAATCCCTAAGGTTATGGGGCTGTCTCTACTCCTGCTAATGTACTACTATTCCTACGGCAGATAGTACTTCATTTAAGGATCCTTTAGATAGGAAAATTGATTCCTTTCTAAGAAAAGCTTACTTATGTTCAGGTAATCTTCTTAGACCTGCTATATTTTTAGCGGATGTTGCTGCAGCTTCAACTTTTTGGTTAGAAGCTTTAGCGCAACAAGTAACAGATCATAATTTTATAGCATTATTTTTATTCTATAACATGCTAATAATTTTATTGGTGATACCATCTTTTGATATCATTAGAGTTGATGTCAGGTATATGTCTCTAGCTATTTTAGCTAGAATAGCTTTATGGATTAAACTTGGAATGCTGACATGTCTTCTAAGTCAACTTTGCTTTCCCTTTCTTTCCAGGGTAAATAATCATTTTCGTTCCTTTCCTCACAAGGAACAAAAGCCTGATCCTTCATCCTCAGGAGCGGTATCAGTTTGGAAACTATTTCCAGTTTGGAATATATCCAAGCCTTATAGAAACCTATAGCCAGCTCCTAAGTACCTATGAAGGTGCGGCCCTTATTCCAGCTCAGCTGGTATGGGGCAGATTACGTTTTCTTCAAAGAAATTTGGATCAATTCCGTTCTTAATCTCTGGTTTCAGAAACATTGTTTCAGAAAGGTACAGAATTGGCTTCAAGTTAAGGCCTCCTGCTAAGAGATTCTTTTCTTTCCCGTGTCCCAGTTAACACAGCAAAGGCTCAGCATTTCTGAAATGTGTTTCAGATCTAGAGTTGGCTGGAGTATTTATGCCAGTTCCAGTTCTGGAACAGGGGCTGCGGTCTTATTTTATCTCTTCATTGTACCAAAGAAGGTCAATTCCTTCAGACCAGTTCCGAATCTATCATTATTGAATCATTATGTTAGGATACCAACATTCAAGATGGTTACTGTAGGACTATCCTGCCTTTTGTTTAGCAAGGGCATTATATATCTACAATAGATTTACAGGATGTGTATCTGCATATTCCGATTCATCCAGATCACTTTTAGTGTCTGAGATTCTCTTTTTAGACAAGCATTACCAGTTTTGTGGCTCTACCGTTTGGCTTAGCCTCAGTTCCAAGAATTTTTTTCAAAGGTTCTCGGTGCCCTTCTTTCTGTAATCAGAGAATAGGGTTTTGGTATTTCCTTATTTGGACGATATCTTGGTATTTGCTCAGTCTTCTCATTTTCGAAGAATCTCATACGAATCGACTTGTGTTGTTTCTTCAAGTTCATGGTTGGAGGATCAATTTACCAATCAGTTCATTGATTCCTCAGACAAGGGTAACCTTTTTAGGTTTCTAGATAAATTCAGTGTCTATGACTCTGTCCTTGTCAGACAAGAGAAGTTTAACATTGATATCAGCTTGTCAAAACCTTCAGTCACAATCATTCCCTTTGGTAGCCTTATGCATGGAAATGTTGGGTCTTAGGACTGCCGCATCAGATGCGATCTCCTTTGCTCGTTTTCACATGCGACCTCTTCAGCTCTGTATGCTGAACCAATGGTGCAGGGATTACTCAAAGATATCTCAATTAATATCTTTAAACCGATTTTACAACACTCTCTGACATGGTGGACAGATCACCATCGTTTAGTTCAGGGGGCTTCTTTGTTCTTCCGACCTGGACTATAATCTCAACAGATGCAAGTCTTACAGGTTGGGGAGCTGTGTGGGGGTATCTGACGGCACAAGGGGTTTGGGAATCTCAGGAGGTGAGATTTCCGATCAATATTTTGGAACTCCGTGCAATTTTCAGAGCTCTTCAGTCTTGGCCTCTTCTGAAGAGAGAGTTGTTCATTTGTTTTCAGATAGACAATGTCACAACTGTGGCATACATCAATCATCAAGGAGGGACTCACAGTCCTCTGGCTATGAAAGAAGTATCTCGAATTTTGGTTTGGGCGGAATCCAGCTCCTGTCTAATCTCTGCGGTTCATATCCCAGGTATGGACAATTGGAAAGCGGATTATCTCAGTCGTCAAACGTTGCATCCGGGCGAATGGTCTCTTCACCCAGAGGTATTTCTTCAGATTGTTCAAATGTAGGAACTTCCAGAAATAGATCTGATGGCTTCTCATCTAAACAAGAAACTTCCCAGGTATCTGTCCAGATCCCGGGATCCTCAGGCGGAGGCAGTGGATGCATTATCACTTCCTTGGAAGTATCATCCTCCCTATATCTTTCCGCCTCTAGTTCTTCTTCCAAGAGTAACCTCCAAGATTCTGAAGGAATGCTCGTTTGTTCTGCTGGTAGCTCTGGCATGGCCTTACAGGTTTTGGTATGCGGATCTTGTCCGGATGGCCTCTTGCCAACCGTGGACTCTTCCGTTAAGACCAGACCTTTTGTCTCAAGGTCCTTTTTTTCCATCAGGATCTGAAATCCTTAAATTTAAAGGTATGGAGATTGAACGCTTGATTCTTGGTCAAAGAGGTTTCTCTGACTCTGTGATTAATACTATGTTACAGGCTCGTACATCTGTATCCAGAGAGATATATTATAGAGTCTGGAAGACTTATATTTTTTGGTGTCTTTCTCATCATTTTTCTTGGCATTCTTTTAGAATACCGAGAATATTACAGTATTCTTCAGGATGGTTTAGATAAGGGTTTGTCCGCAAGTTCCTTGAAAGGTCAAATCTTTGCTCTTTCTGTTCTTTTTCACGGAAAGATTGCTATTCTTCCTGATATTCATTGTTTTGTACAAGCTTTGGTTCGTATAAAGCCTGTCATTAAGTCAATTTCTCCTCCTTGGAGTTTGAATTTGGTTCTGGGGGCTCTTCAAGCTCCTCCGTTTGAACCTATGCATTCATTGGATATTAAATTACTTTCTTGGAAAGTTTTTTGTTCCTTTTGGCCATCTCTTCTGCCAGAAGAGTTTCTGAATTATCTGCTCTTTCTTGTGAGTCTCCTTTTCTGATTTTTCATCAGGATAAGGCGCTGTTGCGAACTTCTTTTGAATTTTTACCTAAAGTTGTGAATTCCAACAACATTAGTAGAGAAATTGTGGTTCCTTCATTATGTCCTAATCCTAAGAATTCTAAGGAGAAATCGTTGCATTCTTTGGATGTTGTTAGAGCTTTGAAATATTATGTTGAAGCTACGAAATCTTTTCGTAAGACTTCTAGTCTATTTGTTATTTTTTCCGGTTCTAGAAAAGGCCAGAAAGCTTCTGCCATTTCTTTGGCATCTTGGTTGAAATCTTTAATTCATCTTGCCTATGTTGAGTCGGGTAAAACTCCGCCTCAGAGAATTACAGCTCATTCTACTAGGTCAGTTTCTACTTCCTGGGCGTTTAGGAATGAAGCTTCGGTTGACCAGATCTGCAAAGCAGCGACTTGGTCCTCTTTGCATACTTTTACTAAATTCTACCATTTTGATGTATTTTCTTCTTCTGAAGCAGTTTTTGGTAGAAAAGTACTTCAGGCAGCGGTTTCAGTTTGAATCTTCTGCTTATGTTTTTCATTAAACTTTATTTTGGGTGTGGATTATTTTCAGCAGGAATTGGCTGTCTTTATTTTATCCCTCCCTCTCTAGTGACTCTTGTGTGGAAAGATCCACTTCTTGGGTAGTCATTATCCCATACGTCACTAGCTCATGGACTCTTGCTAATTACATGAAAGAAAACATAATTTATGTAAGAACTTACCTGATAAATTCATTTCTTTCATATTAGCAAGAGTCCATGAGGCCCGCCCTTTTTTTGTGGTGGTTATGATTTTGTATAAAGCACAATTATTCCAATTCCTTATTTTATATGCTTTCGCACTTTTTTCTTATCACCCCACTTCTTGGCTATTCGTTAAACTGAATTGTGGGTGTGGTGAGGGGTGTATTTATAGGCATTTTAAGGTTTGGGAAACTTTGCCCCTCCTGGTAGGAATGTATATCCCATACGTCACTAGCTCATGGACTCTTGCTAATATGAAAGAAATGAATTTATCAGGTAAGTTCTTACATAAATTATGTTTTTGCGCGAATTCATCTGAGACCATTACAACTGTGCATGCTCAGTCAGTGGAATGGGGATTATACAGACTTGTCTCCGACGATACAAGTAGATCAGAGGACCAGAGATTCACTCCGTTGGTGGCTGTCCCTGGACAACCTGTCACAGGGGATGAGCTTCCGCAGACCAGAGTGGGTCATTGTCACGACCGACGCCAGTCTGGTGGGCTGGGGCGCGGTCTGGGGACTCCTGAAAGCTCAGGGTCTTTGGTCTCGGGAAGAATCTCTTCTCCCGATAAATATTCTGGAACTAAGAGCGATATTCAATGCTCTCAAGGCTTGGCCTCAGCTAGCAAAGGCCAAATTCATACGGTTTCAATCGGACAACATGACGACTGTTGCGTACATCAACCATCAGGGGGGAACAAGGAGTTCCCTGGCGATGGAAGAAGTGACCAAAATCATTCATTGGGCGGAGTCTCACTCCTGCCACTTGTCTGCAATCCACATTCCAGGAGTGGAAAATTGGGAAGCGGATTTTCTGAGTCGTCAGTCATTTCATCCGGGGGAGTGGGAACTCCATCCGGAAATCTTTGCCCAAATTACTCAGTTGTGGGGCAGTCCAGACATGGATCTGATGGCCTCTCGTCAGAACTTCAAGGTTCCTTGCTACGGGTCCAGATCCAGGGATCCCAAGGCGACTCTAGTAGATGCACTAGTAGCACCTTGGACCTTCAAACTAGCGTATGTATTCCCACCGTTTCCTCTCATCCCCAGGCTGGTAGCCAGGATCTATCAGGAGAGGGCATCGGTGATCTTGATAGCTCCTGCGTGGCCACGCAGGACTTGGTATGCAGACCTGGTGAATATGTCATCGGCTCCACCATGGAAGCTACCTTTGAGACGGGACCTTCTTGTTCAAGTTCCGTTCGAACATCCGAATCTGGTCTCACTCCAACTGACTGCTTGGAGATTGAACACTTGATTTTATCAAAGCGAGGGTTCTCAGATTCTGTCATTGATACTCTTGTTCAGGCCAGAAAGCCTGTAACTAGAAAAATTTACCATAAAATATGGAAAAAATATATCTGTTGGTGTGAATCTAAAGGATTCCCATGGAACAAGATAAAAATTCCTAAGATTCTATCCTTTCTACAAGAGGGTTTGGAGAAAGGATTATCTGCAAGTTCTTTGAAGGGACAGATTTCTGCTTTATCTGTTTTACTTCACAAAAAGCTGGCGGCTGTGCCAGATGTTCAAGCTTTTGTTCAGGCTCTGGTTAGAATCAAGCCTGTTTACAAACCTTTGACTCCTCCTTGGAGTCTCAATTTAGTTCTTTCAGTTCTTCAGGGGGTTCCGTTTGAACCCTTACATTCCGTTGATATTAAGTTATTATCTTGGAAAGTTTTGTTTTTGGTTGCAATTTCTTCTGCTAGAAGAGTTTCAGAGTTATCTGCTCTGCAGTGTTCTCCTCCTTATCTGGTGTTCCATGCAGATAAGGTGGTTTTGCGTACTAAACCTGGTTTTCTTCCGAAAGTTGTTTCTAACAAAAACATTAACCAGGAGATAGTCGTGCCTTCCTTGTGTCCGAATCCAGTTTCAAAGAAGGAACGTTTGTTGCACAATTTGGATGTAGTTCGTGCTCTAAAATTCTATTTAGATGCTACAAAGGATTTTAGACAAACATCTTCCTTGTTTGTTGTTTATTCTGGTAAAAGGAGAGGTCAAAAAGCAACTTCTACCTCTCTCTCTTTTTGGCTTAAAAGCATCATCAGATTGGCTTACGAGACTGCCGGACGGCAGCCTCCTGAAAGAATCACAGCTCATTCCACTAGGGCCGTGGCTTCCACATGGGCCTTCAAGAACGAGGCTTCTGTTGATCAGATATGTAAGGCAGCGACTTGGTCTTCACTGCACACTTTTACTAAATTTTACAAATTTGATACTTTTGCTTCTTCTGAGGCTATTTTTGGGAGAAAGGTTTTGCAAGCCGTGGTGCCTTCCATCTAGGTGACCTGATTTGCTCCCTCCCTTCATCCGTGTCCTAAAGCTTTGGTATTGGTTCCCACAAGTAAGGATGACGCCGTGGACCGGACACACCTATGTTGGAGAAAACAGAATTTATGTTTACCTGATAAATTACTTTCTCCAACGGTGTGTCCGGTCCACGGCCCGCCCTGGTTTTTTTAATCAGGTCTGATAATTTATTTTCTTTAACTACAGTCACCACGGTATCATATGATTTCTCCTATGCAAATATTCCTCCTTTACGTCGGTCGAATGACTGGGGAAGGCGGAGCCTAGGAGGGATCATGTGACCAGCTTTGCTGGGCTCTTTGCCATTTCCTGTTGGGGAAGAGAATATCCCACAAGTAAGGATGACGCCGTGGACCGGACACACCGTTGGAGAAAGTAATTTATCAGGTAAACATAAATTCTGTTTTTAATTTTTACCCTTTGACACTTTAAAGGGATACTAAACCCATTTTTTTTTTTCTTTCATGATTCAGCTAGAGCATGAGATTTTAAGCACCTTTCTAATTTACTCCTATTAATTTTTCTTTGTTCTCATGCTATCTTGATTTGAAAAAGCAGTACTGTAAGCTTTAGAGCCGGACCATTTTTTGTTCAGCAACTGGGTAGTACTTGCTGATTTGTGGCTAAATGTAGCAAACCAATCAGAAAGCTCTACCAAGGTACTGAACTAAAAATTGGCCGGATCCTGACCTTTTATTACTGCCTTTTCAAATCAAGATAACACGAGAACAAAGAAAAAATGATAATAGGAGTAAATTAGAAAGTTGCTTAAAATTGCATGCTCTATCTGAATCATGAAAGAAAAATGTGGGGTTAGTATCCCTTTAAGGATTCACTTATATAATTACCAGGTAAACTAAATTGTAATCTCAATCTACACACCGCTCAAATTGATTCGAGCATTAATTTCAATTTATAAACTGCTAAAAATCAACACTGTTGCAACCCTACTCTACAGAGCTGAAACATTCAAAATTGCATTGTGCAAACTTCTCCATATTTAACTCATCTTTAAAACTAAATTAAAAGTTTATAAATCATACCCACACATGACTTTATAGTGTAAACTATTTTTGTTATAAACAGTGCACCCACAAGATTTTACAATACTCTTTATCCCATTAGGTTATCCTGTGATTTAAAAACATAGAGCATGCCTTGTTGATCACATTAAAGAGGAAAAAAGTAAATTCCAATACAGTAATGATGCTGTTCATAACGCAGATTTACTTTGGCAAACATTTGGGTACTTTTAGGAAACATTTGGATCAGATTACAAGGACCCATTGAACAACTTATTTTACAAATACACAGTTGGTCTGTAGCATTTAGTACACTAAGTATTAAAACTGGCAGTAAAGCAAATGAGAATTGTCTAGTAACACAGTCAAACAGCACTAGCCAAACCCACCAGTTACACTACTCACAAAGTGTAACCAAATACAAATAGATATACAAAAAAGGGGTGTGGGAGGCACCAGTTCATGTTACCAATATGAACTATTGTAAAAGTTAGAACTGTTTAAAAATGATATAGGAAATGTAGCCAAAAAAAAACCTGGTTGATTTAATTTTTTAAGCAAGAAAGTTGATAGTGCTGCTTGTTTTTTAAACAAATAATTTATTGCTCCACAATACTCTTAAAATTAAAAATATTAAAGATAGTTTATGCAATCCTAAATTCAAATCTAATGACACCGGTGTCACATATATCCATATTCACTTCAATTTTAAAACAAACTAATAGCAGCTGATATGCAATAAAAAACAATATTTGTACATATGGACAAATAGTAGCCCTTATTCTAAATTGACAAATGTGAAACAATATTTTCACTCCATGAAATTTTGAACCAATTTCAAAAAAAGTGTGCGCACTGCAAGACAGGATAACTATTAACTCATCAGTTGGTTAAAAATTTCATGGAGTGAAAATATTGTTTCACATTTGTCAATTTAGAATAAGGGCTACTATTTGTCCATATGTACAGACATTGTTTTTTATTGCATATCAGCTGCTATTAGTTTGTTTTAAAATTGAAGTGAATATAGATATATGTGACACCGGTGTCATTAGATTTGAATTTAGGATTGCATAAACTATCTTTAATATTTTTAATTTTAAGTGTATTGTGGAGCAATAAATAATTTGTTAAAAAAACAAGCAGCACTATGAACTTTCTTGCTTAAAAATTAAATCAACCAGGTTATTTGTGGCTACATTTCCTATATCATTTTTAAACAGTTAAAACTGGCAGCAAAGTCTTTGTCAGTGAAAAAAACTAATACGGCTCATAAAGGTTCCAAATAGTTAATGTATTAAAAATATAGCGTTTACATGTTTTTACAGTGAACGCTATATATTTAATACATTACTGTACTTCCCAAAATATTTTTTTTAACTTAACTGTTAATTTATAATTGCTGACTCTTAGACTTACCTTTAAATTGCGCATCCCTGGAATCATCTGGAGCAAGCGCATAGAGCATGCCTTCTTCATATAAGCGGCATGTGAGCCTTGCGCATGCGCAGAGTGAACCCTCCAGCGATATTTGAATGATATCGCCTACGGCAATGCGCGCATGCGTAGTAGCACTCTCCAGCGATATCTGACTGAATGATATCGCCTACGGCAATGCGCGAATGCGTAGTAGCACTTACCCCGGGACTGTAATTAGATTGTAATTGGCGCCGCCAGCCAATGGGATGTAAATTATTCAGATGGCTGGCGGAGGACCAAGGCACTGAAGGCAGTGACTGTAGAGGACCGAGGTGTTAAAAGAGACACTAGGGAGACACTAGGAACAGAGGGCAATAAAATGAAGGCGCCAGGGATAATTTGCGCTCTGCTTAATTAGATAAAGATTCTTTGATAATGAAAACATTGCATCCGGCTGCGGTCTGCTTTTGCTTGCCAGCAGGGCTAATAAAAAAAAAAACTGTCAGTCTGGTTCTGCTTGCCCGCAGCAGGGCTAAATGGGGAAAAAAACCACATGCCCTGAGCCCAGAACTGCATGCCCTGGGCGTCAGGCTATAGGAATTCCACATCCCTGATACCATGGGAGTAGTTTGTCCAGTTCCAAAGCTGGAACAGGAACAGGGGTTCTACTCAAATCTTTTTGTGGTTCCCAAAAAAGAGGGAACCTTCAGACCCATTTTAGATCTCAAGTGTCTAAACAAATATCTCAGAGTCCCATCGTTCAAGATGGAGACTATACGAACAATCTTACCAATGATCCAGGAGGGTCAATACATGACCACCATGGACTTGAAGGATGCTTACCTTCACATTCCTATTCACAAGGATCATCATCAGTTTCTACGGTTTGCCTTTCTGGACAAACATTATCAGTTTGTGGCCCTTCCCATCAGGTTGGCCACAGCTCCCAGAATCTTCACAAAAGTGCTAGGGTACCTTCTAGTGGTTTTCAGGCCGCGGGGCATAGCAGTGGCGCCTTATCTGGACGATATTTTGATCCAGGCGTCAACTTATCATCTGACCAAATCTCACACGGATATCGTTTTGTCATTCCTAAGAACTCACGGTTGGAAGGTGAACATAGAAAAAGAGTTCACTAGTTCCACAGACAAGAGTTCCCTTCTTGGGAACTCTGATAGACTCGGTAGACATGAAAATATTTCTGACGGAGGTCAGAAAGTCAAACATTCTAAATACTTGCCGAGCACTTCAGTTTATTCCTAGGCCTTCAGTGGCGCAGTGTATGGTGGTCATTGGGTTAATGGTAGCGGCAATGGACATCATTCCGTTTGCTCGTTTTCATCTCAGAATACTACAGCTGTGCATGCTCAGACAGTGGAATGGGGACTATGCAAATTTATCTCCTCAGATAAATCTGGATCAAGAGACCAGAGACTCTCTTCTTTGGTGGTTGTCACTGGATCATCTCTCCCAGGGGACGTGTTTCCGCAGACCATCATAGGTAATAGTGACAACGGACGCCAGCCTTCTGGGCTGGGGTGCAGTCTGGAATTCCCTGAAAGCTCAGGGTGTTTGGACTCAGGTGGAGTCACTACTTCCAATCAATATTCTGGAACTGAGAGCAATATTCAATGCGCTTCAGGCGTGGCTTCAGTTGGCTTCAGCCAAATTCATAAGATTCCAGTCGGACAATATCACGACTGTGGCATATATCAATCATCAGGGGGGAACAAGGAGTTCTCTAGCGATGATAGAGGTATTAAAGATAATCCGATGGGCGGAGGCTCACTCTTGCCATCTATCAGCAATCTATATCCCAGGAGTAGAGAACTGGGAATCGGATTTTCTAAGTCGTCAGACTTTTCATCCGGCGGAGTGGTAACTCCATCTGGAGGTATTTGCATCATTGATTCATCAATGGGGCAGACCGGAATTGGATCTGATGGCATCTCGACAGAATGCCAAGCTTCCACATTACGGATCCAGGTCAAGGGATCCCCAGGCCGCACTGATAGATGCTCTTTCAGTGCCTTGGTTGTTCAACCTACCTTATGTGTTTCCACCGTTCCCTCTCCTGCCCCGTGTGAGTGTGCGGATCAAACAGGAGAGAGCTTCTGTAATATTGATAGCACCTGCGTGCCCATGCAGGACTTGGTATGCGGATCTAGTGGACATGTCCTCTCTGCCACCGTGGAAACTTCCCTTGAGAAAGGATCTTCTCATTCAAGGATCCTTCCAACATCCAAATCTAAATTCTCTGCAGCTGACTGCCTGGAGATTGAATGCTTGATTTTATCTAAGCGGGGATTCTCTGAGTCGGTCATTGATACTTTAATTCAGGCACGTAAACCTGTCACTAGAAAGATTTAGCAGAAGATATGGCGTAAATATCTTTATTGGTGCGAATCCAAGGGCTACTCGTGGAGTAGGATTAGGATTCCTATGATTTTGTCTTTTCTCCAAAAATGATTGGAGAAGGGGTTATCAGCTAGTTCCTTAAAGGGACAAATTTCTGCCTTGTCAATTTTACTACACAAGCGTCTGGCAGATGTTCCAGACGTTCAGTCCTTTTGTCAGGCTTTAGTCAGAATCAAGCCTGTGTTTAGACCTATTGCTCCGCCATGGAGTTTGAATTTAGTTCTCAATGTTCTTCAAGGGGTTCCGTTTGAACCCCTGCATTCCATAGATATTAAGTTGTTATCTTGGAAAGTTTTGTTTTTGGTTGCTATGTCTTCTGCTTGAAGGGTTTCTGAGCTTTCTGCGTTAGTGTGATTCACCTTATCTTATATTCCATTCTGATAAGGTGGTTTTGCGTACTAAACCTGGATTTCTTCCTAAGGTTGTTTCAAATAAGAATATTAATCTGGAAATGGTTGTTCCTTCCTTGTGTCCTAATCCTTCTTCTAAAAAGGAACGTCTATTGCATAACCTGGATGTGGTTCACGCTTTAAAGTTTTACTTACAAGTGACCAAGGATTTCCGTTAATCATCTTCCTTGTTCATTGTTTATTCTGGAAAGCGTAGGGGTCAAAAAGCTACGGCTACCTCTCTTTCTTTTTGGCTGAAGAGCATCATCCGCCTGGCATATGAGACTGCTGGACAGCAGCCTCCTGACAGAATTACGGCTCATTCTACTAGAGCTGTGGCTTCCACATGGGCTTTTAAAAACAATGCATCTGTTGAACAGATTTGTAAGGCTGCGACTTGGTCGTCCCTTCATACTTTTTCTAAATTTTACAAATTTGATACTTTTGCTTCTTCAGAGGCTGTTTTTGGGAGAAAGGTTCTTCAAGCAGTGGTGCCTTCCGTTTAGGTATCTGTCTTGTCCCTCCCGTTCATCCGTATCCTGTAGCTTTGGTATTGTATCCCACAAGTAAGGATGAATCCGTGGACTCGTCGTATCTTGTAGAAGAAAAGGAAATGTATGCTTACCTGATAAATTGATTTCTTCTACGATACGACGAGTCCACGGCCCGCCCTGTCATTTTAAAGACTGATTAATTTTTTCTTTTACAACTTCAGTCACCTCTGCACCTTTTAACTTTTTCCTTTCTCTTCCTAAACCTTCGGTCGAATGACTGGGGGTGGAGGGAAGGGAGGAGCTATATATACAGCTCTGGTGTGGTGCTCTTTGCCACTTCCTGTTAGCAGGAGGATAATATCCCACAAGTAAGGATGAATCCGTGTACTCGTCGTATCGTAGAAGAAATCAATTTATCAGGTAAGCATAAATTTCCTTTTTGCATATAGATCAAGTATTTTATCTTTAGCTTCTAAGGATATTATACTTTTATACAGAAAGGAAATTGAATGTTTCCCAGAACGGTAAATGTTAATGATTGTATTAATATTTCCATGACTGTCTGGATTATGCTCTTCAAATTTATGAGAATTAATAAAGTGTCTGATTTGTAAATACGCGAAGAATTGTGTTCTCTTCAATTTATATTCTTCAACTAAAGAGTGAAAAGTCTTAACAGACTTAGTCTGTGTATCAATTAATTGAGCAACAAAGCTTAACCCTTTTTGAGACCAGTCATAGAAAGCATATGTCTCAAAGCCACTTACAAATTGTGGATTACCTTTTATTGGAAGATATTGTGAGGTTTTATAATCCAAGCTAATACAATGTTATATATAGTATATTTAAAAGCTAATTGTTCAGTAGCTTTAAAATGGGTTTGGTGTAATAGGTCCCCGAGAGAGAGCGGGGAAACTAGGGCCTCCTCGCTTTGATAATCAGTTATATGATCTGAGCCTGTAAGCCAATCGAACGCCATTTTGGCCATACAGGTTAAATTATATAGATTAATATTGGGGAGAGCAAAGCCCCCATCCACTTTGAGATACATTAATTTACTAAGGGCAATACGTGACTTCCCTTTGCCCCATAAAAATAGTGAACATTGTGAATTTAATTTTTATATGTCTTTACTGATAATAAAGATCTGAGTATTTTGCATGAGGAACAAGATTTTAGGAAAAAGAATCATTTTAATGAGGGATATTCTAGCTGAGAGAGATAATGGTAGTTTCTTTCATGTAATTAGCAAGAGTCCATGAGCTAGTGACGTATGGGATATACATTCCTACCAGGAGGGGCAAAGTTTCCCAAACCTCAAAATGCCTATAAATACACCCCTCACCACACCCACAATTCAGTTTTACAAACTTTGCCTCCGATGGAGGTGGTGAAGTAAGTTTGTGCTAGATTCTACGTTGATATGCGCTCCGCAGCAAGTTGGAGCCCGGTTTTCCTCTCAGCGTGCAGTGAATGTCAGAGGGATGTGAAGAGAGTATTGCCTATTTGAATGCAGTGATCTCCTTCTACGGGGTCTATTTCATAGGTTCTCTGTTATCGGTCGTAGAGATTCATCTCTTACCTCCCTTTTCAGATCGACGATATACTCTTATATATACCATTACCTCTGCTGATTCTCGTTTCAGTACTGGTTTGGCTTTCTACAAACATGTAGATGAGTGTCCTGGGGTAAGTAAATCTTATTTTATGTGACACTCTAAGCTATGGTTGGGCACTTTGTTTATAAAGTTCTAAATATATGTATTCAAACATTTATTTGCCTTGACTCAGAATGTTCAACTTTCCTTATTTTTCAGACAGTCAGTTTCATATTTGGGATAATGCATTTGAATTAATCATTTTTTTCTTACCTTCAAAAATTTGACTCTTTTTTCCCTGTGGGCTGTTAGGCTCGCGGGGGCTGAAAATGCTTCATTTTATTGCGTCATTCTTGGCGCGGACTTTTTTGGCGCAAAAATTCTTTTCCGTTTCCGGCGTCATACGTGTCGCCGGAAGTTGCGTCATTTTTTTGACGTTATTTTGCGCCAAAGATGTCGGCATTCCGGATGTGGCGTCATTTTTGGCGCCAAAAGCATTTAGGCGCCAAATAATGTGGGCGTATGATTTGGCGCTAAAAAATATGGGCGTCGCTTTTGTCTCCACATTATTTAAGTCTCATTTTTTATTGCTTCTGGTTGCTAGAAGCTTGTTCTTTAGCATTCTTTCCCATTCCTGAAACTGTCATTTAAGGAATTTGATCAATTTTGCTTTATATGTTGTTTTTTCTCTTACATATTGCATGATGTCTCACGTTGCATCTGAGTCAGAAGATACTACAGGAAAATCGCTGTCTAGTGCTGGATCTACCAAAGCTAAGTGTATCTGCTGTAAACTTTTGGTAGCTATTCCTCCGGCTGTTGTTTGTATTGATTGTCATGACAAACTTGTTAATGCAGATAATATTTCCTTTAGTAAAGTACCATTGCCTGTTGCAGTTCCTTCAACATCTAAGGTGCAGAATGTTCCTGATAACATAAGAGATTTTGTTTCTGAATCCATAAAGAAGGCTATGTCTGTTATTTCTCCTTCTAGTAAACGTAAAAAATCTTTTAAAACTTCTCTCCCTACAGATGAATTTTTAAATGAACATCATCATTCTGATTCTGATGACTCTTCTGGTTCAGAGGATTCTGTCTCAGAGGTTGATGCTGATAAATCTTCATATTTATTTAAAATGGAATTTATTCGTTCTTTACTTAAAGAAGTACTAATTGCTTTAGAAATAGAGGATTCTGGTCCTCTTGATACTAATTCTAAACGTTTGGATAAGGTATTTAAAGCTCCTGTGGTTATTCCAGAAGTTTTTCCTGTTCCTAATGCTATTTCTGCAGTAATTTCCAAAGAATGGGATAAATTGGGTAATTCATTTTCTCCTTCTAAACGTTTTAAGCAATTATATCCTGTGCCGTCTGACAGGTTAGAATTTTGGGACAAAATCCCTAAAGTTGATGGGGCTATTTCTACCCTTGCTAAACGTACTACTATTCCTACGTCAGATGGTACTTCGTTTAAGGATCCTTTAGATAGGAAAATTGAATCCTTTCTAAGAAAAGCTTATCTGTGTTCAGGTAATCTTCTTAGACCTGCTATATCTTTGGCTGATGTTGCTGCAGCTTCAACTTTTTGGTTGGAAACTTTAGCGCAACAAGTAACACATCATGATTCTCATGATATTATTATTCTTCTTCAGCATGCTAATAATTTTATCTGTGATGCCATTTTTGATATTATCAGAGTTGATGTCAGGTTTATGTCTCTAGCTATTTTAGCTAGAAGAGCTTTATGGCTTAAAACTTGGAATGCTGATATGGCTTCTAAATCAACTCTACTTTCTATTTCTTTCCAGGGTAACAAATTATTTGGTTCTCAGTTGGATTCTATTATCTCAACTGTTACTGGTGGGAAAGGAACTTTTTTACCACAAGATAAAAAATCTAAAGGTAAAAACAGGGCTAATAATCGTTTTCGTTCCTTTCGTTTGAACAAAGAACAAAAGCCTGATCCTTCATCCTCAAGAGCAGTTTCAGTTTGGAAACCATCTCCAGTCTGGAATAAATCCAAGCCAGCTAGAAAGGCAAAGCCTGCTTCTAAGTCCACATGAAGGTGCGGCCCTCATTCCAGCTCAGCTGGTAGGGGGCAGGTTACGTTTTTTCAAGGAAATTTGGATCAATTCTGTTCACAATCTTTGGATTCAGAACATTGTTTCAGAAGGGTACAGAATTGGTTTCAAGATGAGACCTCCTGCAAAGAGATTTTTTCTTTCCCGTGTCCCAGTAAATCCAGTAAAAGCTCAAGCATTTCTGAATTGTGTTTCAGATCTAGAGTTGACTGGAGTAAATATGCCAGTTCCGGAACAGGGGATGGGGTTTTATTCAAATCTCTTCATTGTACCAAAGAAGGAGAATTCCTTCAGACCAGTTCTGGATCTAAAAATATTGAATCGTTATGTAAGGATACCAACGTTCAAGATGGTAACTGTAAGGACTATCTTGCCTTTTGTTCAGCAAGGGAATTATATGTCCACAATAGATTTACAGGATGCATATCTGCATATTCCGATTCATCCAGATCATTATCAGTTCCTGAGATTCTCTTTTCTGGACAAGCATTACCAGTTTGTGGCTCTGCCGTTTGGCCTAGCTACAGCTCCAAGAATTTTTACAAAGGTTCTCGGTGCCCTTCTGTAATCAGAGAACAGGGTATTGTGGTATTTCCTTATTTGGACGATATCTTGGTACTTGCTCAGTCTTTACATTTAGCAGAATCTCATACGAATCGACTTGTGTTGTTTCTTCAAGATCATGGTTGGAGGATCAATTTACCAAAAAGTTCATTGATTCCTCAGACAAGGGTAACCTTTCTGGGTTTCCAGATGGATTCAGTGTCCATGACTCTGTCTTTAACAGATAAGAGACGTCTAAAATTGATTGCAGCTTGTCGAAACCTTCAGTCACAATCATTCCCTTCGGTAGCCTTATGCATGGAAATTCTAGGTCTTATGACTGCTGCATCGGACGCGATCCCCTTTGCTCGTTTTCACATGCGACCTCTTCAGCTCTGTATGCTGAATCAATGGTGCAAGGATTACACAAAGATATCTCAATTAATATCTTTAAAACCGATTGTTCGACACTCTCTAACATGGTGGACAGATCACCATCGTTTAATTCAGGGGGCTTCTTTTGTGCTTCCGACCTGGACTGTAATTTCAACAGATGCAAGTCTCACAGGTTGGGGAGCTGTGTGGGGATCTCTGACGGCACAAGGAGTTTGGGAATCTCAGGAGGTGAGATTACCGATCAATATTTTGGAACTCCGTGCAATTTTCAGAGCTCTTCAGTTTTGGCCTCTTCTGAAGAGAGAATCGTTCATTTGTTTTCAGACAGACAATGTCACAACTGTGGCATACATCAATCATCAAGGAGGGACTCACAGTCCTCTGGCTATGAAAGAAGTATCTCGAATTTTGGTTTGGGCGGAATCCAGCTCCTGTCTAATCTCTGCGGTTCATATCCCAGGTATAGACAATTGGGAAGCGGATTATCTCAGTCGCCAAACGTTGCATCCGGGCGAATGGTCTCTTCACCCAGAGGTATTTCTTCAGATTGTTCAAATGTGGGAACTTCCAGAAATAGATCTGATGGCGTCCCATCTAAACAAGAAACTTCCCAGGTATCTGTCCAGATCCCGGGATCCTCAGGCGGAGGCAGTGGATGCATTATCGCTTCCTTGGAAGTATCATCCTGCCTATATATTTCCGCCTCTAGTTCTTCTTCCAAGAGTAATCTCCAAGATTCTGAAGGAATGCTCGTTTGTTCTGCTGGTAGCTCCGGCATGGCCTCACAGGTTTTGGTATGCGGATCTTGTCCGGATGGCCTCTTGCCAACCGTGGACTCTTCCGTTAAGACCAGACCTTCTGTCACAAGGTCCTTTTTTCCATCAGGATCTGAAATCCTTAAATTTAAAGGTATGGAGATTGAACGCTTGATTCTTGGTCAAAGAGGTTTCTCTGACTCTGTGATTAATACTATGTTACAGGCTCGTAAATCTGTATCTAGAGAGATATATTATAGAGTCTGGAAGTCTTATATTTCTTGGTGTCTTTCTCATCATTTTTCTTGGCATTCTTTTAGAATACCGAGAATTTTACAGTTTCTTCAGGATGGTTTAGATAAGGGTTTGTCCGCAAGTTCCTTGAAAGGACAAATCTCTGCTCTTTCTGTTCTTTTTCACAGAAAGATTGCTATTCTTCCTGATATTCATTGTTTTGTACAAGCTTTGGTTCGTATAAAACCTGTCATTAAGTCAATTTCTCCTCCTTGGAGTTTGAATTTGGTTCTGGGAGCTCTTCAAGCTCCTCCGTTTGAACCTATGCATTCATTGGACATTAAATTACTTTCTTGGAAAGTTTTGTTCCTTTTGGCCATCTCTTCTGCCAGAAGAGTTTCTGAATTATCTGCTCTTTCTTGTGAGTCTCCTTTTCTGATTTTTCATCAGGATAAGGCGGTGTTGCGAACTTCTTTTGAATTTTTACCTAAAGTTGTGAATTCCAACAACATTAGTAGAGAAATTGTGGTTCCTTCATTATGTCCTAATCCTAAGAATTCTAAGGAGAAATCGTTGCATTCTTTGGATGTTGTTAGAGCTTTGAAATATTATGTTGAAGCTACTAAATCTTTCCGAAAGACTTCTAGTCTATTTGTTATCTTTTCCGGTTCTAGAAAAGGCCAGAAAGCTTCTGCCATTTCTTTGGCATCTTGGTTGAAATCTTTAATTCATCTTGCCTATGTTGAGTCGGGTAAAACTCCGCCTCAGAGGATTACAGCTCATTGTACTAGGTCAGTTTCTACTTCCTGGGCGTTTAGGAATGAAGCTTCGGTTGATCAGATTTGCAAAGCAGCAACTTGGTCCTCTTTGCATACTTTTACTAAATTCTACCATTTTGATGTATTTTCTTCTTCTGAAGCAGTTTTTGGTAGAAAAGTACTTCAGGCAGCGGTTTCAGTTTGAATCTTCTGCTTATGTTTTTCATTAAACTTTATTTTGGGTGTGGATTATTTTCAGCAGGAATTGGCTGTCTTTATTTTGTCCCTCCCTCTCTAGTGACTCTTGTGTGGAAAGATCCACATCTTGGGTAGTCATTATCCCATACGTCACTAGCTCATGGACTCTTGCTAATTACATGAAAGAAAACATAATTTATGTAAGAACTTACCTGATAAATTCATTTCTTTCATATTAGCAAGAGTCCATGAGGCCCGCCCTTTTTTGTGGTGGTTATGATTTTGTATAAAGCACAATTATTCCAATTCCTTATTTTATATGCTTTCGCACTTTTTTATCACCCCACTTCTTGGCTATTCGTTAAACTGAATTGTGGGTGTGGTGAGGGGTGTATTTATAGGCATTTTGAGGTTTGGGAAACTTTGCCCCTCCTGGTAGGAATGTATATCCCATACGTCACTAGCTCATGGACTCTTGCTAATATGAAAGAAATGAATTTATCAGGTAAGTTCTTACATAAATTATGTTTTCCATCTAATTTTTCCCTGCATTGGATTGGTAATGGTTCCAGCGCAATATTAAATAATAATGGCAATAACGGGAATGGGGCATATGTGGTGGTGGTGTTCTTGCATAAACCACTACTGGTATGAAATAATGCACAAAGTAGAACACATTTTACAAACAACAATACCACATGACCCCCAGATCTGGTTATTAAATAAATCTACCCAACTGCCCTCCAGGTGCCTTATGCACAATTATTTCGAATATATTTAATAGTGCTAAAATGCTAATAGCTAAAGTATGGGGATCGAAGGACGTCCCTTCTCTAGCAATGTGGAGGGATAAGGTCACTGAACTGTTAGAACTTGAGGAATATTCTGTTTTCAAGAAAGGTAATACAGAATGCTTTATTATGTTACAAGCAATCTGGGACGAATATATTAGAGACAACACATAATCAACAAGTGTATGGGGAAATTTACTGGGAATAAATGTATGGAGTATTGTGAGTGGATACAAAGACTTCAATGTAACTAATTGTATACTATTATAATTTAAACTATGAGATTGGACAGATATTTTGAAGTTCTCTCTCTTAAAATTACTGTTTTTTCTTTTAGTAATGGCAATAACGGACAGCACTGTCTAGTTCCTTACTGTAATGTTATACTTGGTGATGTTAAACCATTTACATTGATTTAAGAGACTGCGTCTTGGTATATTAATTTGATATACTTAGCAAAATTCCCAACCAGTCCGAATCTTTCCAAGGCAGTAAATAAATGGTCCCAGGAGATAGTCAAACGCCTTTTCGGCATCTATTGTCAGCAGGGCAAAGTCAGTTTGGCCATTAAGTTTATTCTTATTACAGGCTATAACATGTTCTATAATTAGCATAGCAGTCCTAATGTTTTTCTGTGCAGTCCTACCTGGCATAAAACCAGTCTGATCTATGTGTATTATGTCCCCTATAATTTTCTTTACTCTATTTGCTGAAATACTAGCTAAGATTTTATAGTCGGTGTTGAGTAGTGAAATTGGACGATAAGCATCCCTTGAGTCTGCGTCTTTGTCTTTTTTATGAATGAGTACAACATTAGAGGTTGTAAAATATCTTGAGGGTTTTATATTGTTAACAAAATACTTGTTATACAAGTTTAAAAGAATAGGTGGGACCTCATCTTGTAGAATCTTATAAAATTCTATTGGAATTTGATCTGGGCCAGGGGCTTTACCATTTGCAGAGCTCTTTATAGCTTGAATAATTTCCTCAATAGAGATTTCATTGTTAAGGAGCATTAACTGTTCCGGACTAATTTTGGGGGTACTAATATTGTCCCAAAAATTTAGCTTGGCCTCTTGGTCAGTAATGTCCTGTGTATATAGTGCTTGAAAAAAGGCATGAAACTGAGTCAGGATATCTTTGGGTAGAGAATATTTTTGACCGTCTGCTACAATAGCTCCAATATAATACTACTTCTTCCTATTTTCTCTTGTTAAGTGTATCCAGTCCACGGATCATCTATTACTTGTGGGATATTCTCCTTCCCAACAGGAAGTTGCAAGAGGATCACCCACAGCAGAGCTGCTATATAGCTCCTCCCCTCACTGCCATATCCAGTCATTCTCTTGCAACTCTCAACAAAGATGGACGTAGTAAGAGGAGAGTGGTGTATTATAGTTAGTTTTTTAACTTCAATCAAAAGTTTGTTATTTTTAAATTGTACCGGAGTGTACTGTTTCATCTCAGGCAGCATTAGAAGAAGAATCTGCCTGTGATTTCTATGATCTTAGCAGAAGTAACTAAGATCCATTGCTGTTCTCACATATTCTGAGGAGTGAGGTAACTTCAGAGAGGGAATGGCGTGCAGGTTTTCCTGCAATAAGGTATGTGCAGTTAATATTTCTCCTGTTAAGTGTGATCAGTCCACGGGTCATCATTACTTCTGGGATATTAACTCCTCCCCAACAGGAAGTGCAAGAGGATCACCCAGCAGAGCTGCTATATAGCTCCTCCCCTCTACGTCACACCCAGTCATTCTCTTGCACCCAACTAATAGATAGGATGTGTGAGAGGACTGTGGTGATTTTACTTAGTTTTTATAACTTCAATCAAAAGTTTGTTATTTTAAAACAGCACCGGAGTGTGTTGTTCCTTCTCAGGGAGAATTTGAAGAAGAGTCTACCTGAGTTTTTCTGTATGATTTTAACCGGAGTAGTTAAGATCATGTTGCTGTTCTCGGCCATCTGAGGAGTGAGGTAAACTTCAGATCAGGGGACAGCGGGCAGGTTCACCTGCAAAGAGGTATGTAGCAGCATATTATTTTCTGAGAATGGAATTGACTAGAAAATACTGCAAATACCTATATAAAGTAAGTTCAGCCTTAAATGCAGTAGTAGCAACTGGTATCAGGCTGTCATGTATGTATATTTTCACTTCAGTATTCTGGGGAATGGCATTTCACTGAAATAATACTGTTTACATAAAGCTTTAGCCTATTTTGCAGTAAAAACGGCTTGCAGCAGGCTTTTTATGACAAATACATTTATTGATGTTAAACGTTTTTTGCTGGCATGTGAAATCGTTTATATTTCTGAGGTACTGGGTGAAAACTTATTTGGGCATTAGTTTTATCCATATAATGAAGAAAAGTCCGGAGCCGCAGCAATAAACTTTAGAATGTTTATTTAACAATAAAACAGGTCTGGTAACAGATAAATACTGACATGCCCTTCAGTTATGACAAGCTTACGCGTTTCGGCATTATCGCCATATTCATAGCTATGAATACGGCGATAATGCCGAAACGCGTAAGCTTGTCATAACTGAAGGGCATGTCAGTATTTATCTGTTACCAGACCTGTTTTATTGTTAAATAAACATTCTAAAGTTTATTGCTGCGGCTCCGGACTTTTCTTCATTATTTGCAATTGAGCCGTTCTCTGGACTTGCAGCCTAATTTGTATCCCAGACCCTGTGGATTTACCTGCCAGGATTGAATGAGGTGATCTAGAGGAGGTCAGTGAAACCTATATCGAAGGACCGGGAATCCCCTTACCCCCTAACGTAAGTCGGCACCTGGTAGTGACGTCATATCCGAGTGCCGTCAGGAGTGTGGAACAGGCGGCGTGCGGGGAAGCGGGCTTGTCGAGCGAGGAGGCTCCAAGCTAGAGCGCATGGACCCACGGCCACTGGGGTAATCCAGTAACACACAGGGCACCAATACTTGATCACGTTCACCATTGCCAGGTTGGTAAGCCGTGAAGATTGGGGTTAAGTACTGCTGTTATCATCATTTTTTGCACAATCCACACAAGTTACCACTGTTTAAGATTTTTGTTCCCCGGAAGGGGGGACAACTTGAATTAGTTTTATCCACTTGGCGGGCATTTTGTTTGATTTATGACAGTTTACTGATCTCCCTCACTGTTGTGTGTGAGGGGGAGGGGCTGAATTTGGCGCTTTTACTACGCATCAAAAATTCAGTCACAAGTCTGTTCTTCTTCCCTGCATGATCCGCTTCGTCTCTACAGAGCTCAGGGGTCTTCAAAAGTTATTTTGAGGGAGGTAATCACTCACAGCAGACCTGTGAGATTGTGCTTGAGATCTCATGGCGTCTCGACAGAACGCCAAGCTTCCTCGTTACGGGTCCAGATCCAGGGATCCGGGAGCGGCCCTAGTAGATGCTTTGACAGCACCTTGGACCTTCGGGAGAGCTTATGTGTTTCCACCCTTTCCGATGCTTCCTCGATTAATCGCCAGAATCAAACAGGAGAGAGCATCAGTAATTCTAATAGCGCCTGCGTGGCCTCGCAGGACCTGGTATGCAGATCTAGTGGACATGTCATCCTGTCCACCTTGGTCTCTGCCTCTGAGACAGGACCTTCTGATTCAGGGTCCTTTCAAACATCAAAATCTAATTTCTCTGAAGCTGACTGCCTGGAGATTGAACGCTTGATTTTATCAAAACGTGGATTCTCTGAGTCAGTAATTGATACCCTGATACAGGCTAGGAAGCCTGTTACCAGAAAGATTTATCATAAAATATGGCGTAAATACCTATATTGGTGCGAATCCAAAGGTTACTCTTGGAGTAAGGTTAGGATTCCTAGGATATTGTCTTTTCTACAAGAAGGTTTAGAAAAGGGCTTATCCGCTAGTTCTTTAAAGGGACAGATCTCAGCTCTGTCCATTTTGTTACACAAACGTCTGTCAGAAGTTCCAGACGTTCAGGCTTTTTGTCAGGCTTTGGCCAGGATTAAGCCTGTGTTTAAAAATGTTGCTCCGCCATGGAGTTTAAACCTCGTTCTTAACGTTTTACAGGGCGTTCCGTTTGAACCCCTTCATTCCGTTGATATAAAATTGTTATCTTGGAAAGTTCTATTTTTAATGGCTATTTCCTCGGCTCGAAGAGTCTCTGATTTATCAGCCTTACATTGTGATTCTCCTTATCTGATTTTTCACTCGGATAAGGTAGTTCTGCGTACTAAACCTGGGTTCTTACCTAAGGTAGTCACTAACAGGAATATCAATCAGGAGATTGTTGTTCCATCCTTGTGTCCTAATCCTTCCTCAAAGAAGGAACGACTTCTGCACAATCTAGATGTAGTTCGTGCCCTAAAATTTTATTTACAGGCAACTAAAGATTTTCGCCAAACATCTTCACTGTTTGTCGTTTACTCTGGTCAGAGGAGAGGCCAAAAAGCTTCGGCTACCTCTCTCTCTTTTTGGCTTCGTAGAATAATACGTTTAGCCTATGAGACTGCTGGACAGCAGCCTCCTGAAAGAATTACAGCTCATTCCACTAGAGCTGTGGCTTCCACTTGGGCCTTTAAGAATGAGGCCTCTGTTGAACAGATTTGCAAGGCTGCAACTTGGTCTTCGCTTCATACTTTTTCCAAATTTTACAAATTTGACACTTTTGCTTCTTCGGAGGCTATTTTTGGGAGAAAGGTTCTTCAGGCAGTGGTTCCTTCTGTATAAAGATCCTGCCTATCCCTCCCGTCATCCGTGTACTTTTGCTTTGGTATTGGTATCCCAGAAGTAATGATGACCCGTGGACTGATCACACTTAACAGGAGAAAACATAATTTATGCTTACCTGATAAATTCCTTTCTCCTGTAGTGTGATCAGTCCACGGCCCGCCCTGTTTTTTATGGCAGGTCTAAATTTTTAAATTATACTCCAGTCACCACTGCACCCTTTTAGCTTCTCCTTTCTCGTTGGTTCTTGGTCGAATGACTGGGTGTGACGTAGAGGGGAGGAGCTATATAGCAGCTCTGCTGGGTGATCCTCTTGCACTTCCTGTTGGGGAGGAGTTAATATCCCAGAAGTAATGATGACCCGTGGACTGATCACACTACAGGAGAAAGGAATTTATCAGGTAAGCATAAATTATGTTTTTTCTAGGGATGGAATTTGCTAGAAAATGCTGCTGATACCGGATTAATGTAAGTAAAGCCTTAAATGCAGTGATAGCGACTGGTATCAGGCTTATTAATAGAGATACATACTCTTATAAAAGTGTAATATAAAACGTTTGCTGGCATGTTTAATCGTTTTTATATATGTTTGGTGACCAAACTTATTGGGGCCTAGTTTTTTTCCACATGGCTGGTTTGATTTTTGCCTAGAAACAGTTCCTGAGGCTTTCCACTGTTGAAATATGAGTGGGAAGGGCCTATTGGAGTGCTTTTCTGTGCAGCTAAAAATACTGACAGAGACATTCAGCTTCTTCCTGCATGATCCAGGACATCTCTGAAGGGCTCAAAAGTCTTCAAAGTCGTGTTTGAGGAGGGTAACAATCACAGTAGACTGTGGCAGTTGTTGTGACTGTGTTTAAAAAACGTTTTTGTAATTTATTATTCTGTTTTTGTTATTAAGGGGTTGTTAATTTTGTTAGTGTAACTGCCTTTTTTTCACTGTTATTTCAAATTTTGTCAATTTGTTTCTCTTAAAGGCACAGTAACGTTTTTTATATTGCTTGTTAACTTGCTTTAAAGTGTTTTCCAAGCTTGCTAGTCTCATTGCTAGTCTGTACAAACATGTCTGAAACAGAGGATACTTCATTCATTATGTTTAAAAGCCATGGTGGAGCCCCATAGGAGATTTCACCTTAAACAGTAAAGATCAGTCTTTATCTAGGAATTGTCACCAGAGGGGTCTGTCGAGGGGGAAGTTATGCCGACTAACTCTCCCCACGTGTCGGACCCTTTGCCTCCCGCTCAAGGGACGCACGCTAATATGGCGCCAAGTACATCAGGGACGCCCATAGCGATTACTTTGCAGGACATGGCTGCAATCATGAATAATACCCTGTCAGAGGTATTATCCAGATTGCCTGAATTGAGAGGCAAGCGCGATAGCTCTGGGGTTAGACGAGATACAGAGCGCGTAGATGCTGTAAGAGCCATGTCTGATACTGCGTCACAATATACAGAACCTGAGGACGGAGAGCTTCAGTCTGTGGGTGACTTCTCTGAATCGGGGAGACCTGATTCAGAGATTTCTAATTTTAAATTTAAGCTTGAGAACCTCCTTGTATTGCTTGGGGAGGTATTAGCTGCTCTGAATGACTGTGACACAATTGCAGTGCCAGAGAAATTGTGTAGGCTGGATAAATACTATGCAGTGCCGGTGAGTACTGATGTTTTTCCAATACCTAAAAGGCTTACAGAAATTATTAGTAAGGAGTGGGATAGGCCCGGTGTGCCCTTTTCCCCACCTCCTATATTTAGAAAAATGTTTCCAATAGATGCCACTACACTGGACTTATGGCAGACTGTCCCTAAGGTGGAGGGAGCAGTTTCTACTTTAGCAAAGCTTACCACTATCCCGGTTGAGGACAGTTGTGCTTTTTCAGATCCAATGGATAAAAAAATTAGAGGGTTACCTTAAGAAAATGTTTATTCAACAAGGTTTTATTTTACAGCCCCTTTCATGCATTGCGCCTGTCACTGCTGCGGCGGCATTCTGGTTTGAGGCCCTGGAAGAGGCCATCCATACAGCTCCATTGACTGAAATTGTTGACAAGCTTAGAACTCTTAAGCTAGCTAACTCATTTGTTTCTGATGCCATTGTTCATTTGACTAAACTAACGGCTAAGAATTCCGGATTCGCCATCCAGGCGCGTAGGGCGCTATGGCTCAAATCCTGGTCAGCTGATGTGACTTCAAAGTCTAAATTACTCAACATTCCTTTCAAGGGGCAGACCTTATTCGGGCCTGGTTTGAAAGAAATTATTGCTGACATTACTGGAGGTAAGGGTCATACCCTTCCTCAGGACAGGGCCAAATCAAAGGCCAAACAGTCTAATTTTCGTGCCTTTCGAAATTTCAAGGCAGGTGCAGCATCAACTTCCTCTGCTTCAAAACAAGAGGGAACTTTTGCTCAATCCAAGCAGGCCTGGAAACCTAACCAGTCCTGGAACAAGGGCAAGCAGGCCAGAAAGCCTGCTGCTGCCTCTAAGACAGCATGATGGAGCGGCCCCCTATCCGACAACGGATCTAGTAGGGGGCAGACTCTCTCTCTCTTCGCCCAGGCGTGGGCAAGAGATGTTCAGGATCCCTGGGCGTTGGAGATCATATCTCAGGGATATCTTCTGGACTTCAAAGCTTCTCCTCCACAAGGGAGATTTCACCTTTCAAGATTATCTGCAAACCAGATAAAGAAAGAGGCATTCCTAAGCTGCGTACAAGATCTCCTTGTAATGGGAGTGATCCATCCAGTTCCGCGGACGGATCAAGGACAGGGTTTTATTCAAATCTGTTTGTGGTTCCCAAAAAAGAGGGAACCTTCAGACCAATTTTGGATTTAAAGATCCTAAACAAATTCCTCAGAGTTCCGTCATTCAAGATGGAAACTATTCGAACCATTTTACCCATGATCCAAGAGGGTCAGTACATGACCACAGTGGACTTAAAGGATGCCTACCTTCACATTCCGATTCACAAGAATCATCATCAGTTCCTGAGGTTTGCCTTTCTAGACAGGCATTACCAATTTGTAGCTCTTCCATTTGGGTTGGCTACAGCCCCAAGAATTTTTACAAAGGTTTTGGGCTCACTTCTAACGGTCCTAAGACCGCAAGGCATAGTGGTGGCTCCTTACCTGGACGATATCCTGATACAGGCGTCAAGCTTTCAAATTGCCAAATCTCATACAGAGATAGTTCTGGCATTCCTGAGGTCACGAGGGTTTCCTTCCTAGGGACTCTTATAGATTCTGTAGAAATGAAAATTTACCTGACGGAGTGCAGGTTATCAAAACTTCTAAATGTTTGCCGTGTTCTTCACTCCATTCCGCGCCCCACGGTGGCTCAGTGCATGGAAGTAATCGGCTTAATGGTAGCGGCGATGGACATAGTGCCATTCGCGCGCCTGCATCTCAGACCGCTGCAATTATGCATGCTCAGTCAGTGGAATGGGGATTACACAGATTTGTCCCCTCTACTAAATCTGGATCAGGAAACAAGAGATTCTCTTCTCTGGTGGTTATCTCGGGCCCATCTGTCCAAGGGTTTGACCTTTCGCAGACCAGATTGGACAATTGTAACAACAGATGCCAGCCTTCTAGGTTGGGGTGCAGTCTGGAACTCCCTGAAGGCTCAGGGTTCATGGACTCAGGAGGAGAAACTCCTCCCAATAAATATTCTGGAGTTAAGAGCAATATTCAATGCTCTTCTGGCTTGGCCTCAGCTAGCAACACTGAGGTTCATCAGATTTCAGTCGGACAACATCACGACTGTGGCTTACATCAACCATCAAGGGGGAACCAGGAGTTCCCTAGCGATGTCAGAAGTCTCCAAGATAATTCGCTGGGCAGAGACTCACTCTTGTCACCTGTCAGCGATCCATATCCCAGGTGTAGAGAACTGGGAGGCGGATTTTCTAAGTCGTCAGACTTTTCATCTGGGGGAATGGGAACTCCATCCGGAGGTGTTTGCTCAATTGGTTCTCCATTGGGGCAAACCAGAATTGGATCTCATGGCGTCCCTCCAGAACGCCAAGCTTCCTTGTTACGGATCCAGGTCCAGGTACCCAGAAGCGGCACTGATAGATGCTCTAGCAGCGCCTTGGTTCTTCAACCTGGCTTATGTGTTTCCACCGTTTCCTCTGCTCCCTCGTCTGATTGCCAAAATCAAACAGGAAAGAGCATCAGTGATATTGATAGCGCCTGCATGGCCACGCAGGACCTGGTATGCAGACCTAGTGGACATATCATCCTTTCCACCATGGACTCTGCCTCTGAGACAAGACCTTCTAATACAAGGTCCTTTCAATCATCCGAATCTACTTTCTCTGAGACTGACTGCATGGAGATTGAACGCTTGATCCTATCAATGGTGGCTTCTCCGAGTCAGTAATTGATACCTTAATACAGGCACGAAAGCCTGTCACCAGGAAAATTTACGACAAGATATGGCGTAAATATCTTCATTGGTGTGAATCCAAGAATTACTCATGGAGTAGTTTTAGGATTCCTAGGATATTGTCCTTCCTCCAAGAGGGTTTGGACAAAGGATTATCAGCTAGTTCTTTAAAGGGACAGATTTCTGCTCTGTCTATTCTTTTACACAAGCGTGTGGCAGAAGTTCCAGACGTTCAGGCATTTTGTCAGGCTTTAGTTAGAATTAAGCCTGTGTTTAAACCTGTTGCTCCTCCATGGAGCTTAAACTTGGTTCTTAAAGTTCTTCAAGGGGTTCCGTTTGAACCCCTTCATTCTATTGATATCAAACTTCTTTCATGGAAAGTTCTTTTTCTGATGGCTATTTCCTCGGCTCGAAGAGTCTCGGAGTTATCTGCCTTACATTTTGATTCTCCTTATCTGATCTTTCATTCAGATAAAGTTGTTCTGCGTACAAAACCTGGGTTTTTACCTAAGGTGGTTTCTAACAAGAATATCAATCAAGAGATTGTTGTTCCATCATTATGTCCTAATCCTTCTTCAAAGAAGGAACGTCTATTGCATAATCTAGACGTAGTCCGTGCCTTGAAGTTTTACTTACAGGCTACTAAAGATTTTCGCCAAACATCTAACCTGTTTGTTGTTTACTCTGGACAGAGGAGAGGTCAGAAGGCCTCGGCAACCTCTTTCTTTTTGGCTTCGGAGTATAATCCGTTTAGCCTATGAGACTGCTGGACAGCAGCCTCCTGAAAGGATTACAGCTCATTCTACTAGAGCTGTGGCTTCCACCTGGGCCTTTAAAAATGAGGCCTCTGTTGCATATTTATTCTTTAATTGATTAGCAAGCTGATTTTCTCTGTTACGCAGACCCTTCTTTCTTATAATTATGTAAGCCTTTATTTAAACTATGAAAAAGGCTTTCACTGCCTCCCAGAGAATTTCTACTTTTGGAGAGTAGTCTTTATTAAAATTCATATATTCTCTCAATTTAGATTGCATCCAATTTCTAAATTTGATATTTGAGAGTAAGTAGGAGGGAAAAAAGAAACTTGCATGTTGATTTTGTTGACAAATAGACAGGGATATGATAGCGGGATCTGATATTAAGATATTAGCGATGTCGGACGAGACCTCAGCACCCAGAAGATATTCACTAATCAGAAGCATATATATTCTAGGAAGTTTCTAATAGGTCTTCGATTCACATGTAAAGGCTCTTTCATCCGTGTGCTGAAGCCTCCAGACATCATTTAATTTTAAACTCTTGGCAAAGTTTGCTAAGCCTTTCGCTTCTTTTTAATATCTTCTCTGAGCTTTTGAAACGATCATGATAAGGATTAAACACTCTATTAAAGTCTCCCCCCACTATAAGTTGCGAGTTGACACAATTAATAAGTTTAGCAAATAGATCGTCCCAAAAGTTTGGTCGATATTTGTTAAGGGCATAAAAATTACAGAGGGTAAAGTTATAGGCCCCTAGTTATCAAGCCGTCAACCTCAAATACGCTGGAATTCCGCAGCGTATTTGTGGCGAGGCTGATTCGCCTTTGTTATCAAGCCCTAGATACCGGCAAAAGTAGAATTTAGTGACGTAAGCTTCGATCCGCCGGACTCAGTCCGACACAGATCGATTCTTACGTCACTACAGATGTTCCGCACACAAGTGCGGCACAATCTGACTACTTTTGTTATTTATCAAAAAACTAGCAGGTACGCTCGGTACTTTTCCGGCACAGGGTACCTGGTTTTCAAACCGCCGCCCTGGAGGCAGCGGATCCCATAGGAATCAATGGGAGTCTGACCATAGCGAAAGCTCATGTTCGCTGCTGCCCGACATCCCATTGATTCCTATGGGAGCTGTCTACACCTAACACCCTAGCATGTACCCTGAGTCTAAACACCCCTAATCTGCCCCCCCTACACCGCCGCAACAAAATAAATGTATTACTCCCTGAACCGCGCTCCCGGAGCCCACCGCCACTCTAATAAATATGTTAACCCCTAAACCGCCACTCCCGGCCCCCGCCACCACCTACATAATACCTATTAACCCCTATCCTGCCCCCCTATACCGCCACCACCCCTAATAAATGTATTAACCCCTATCCTGCCGCTCTCGGACCCCACCGCAACAAAATAAATAGTTTAACCCCTAAACCGCCGCTCCCGGACCCCGCCGTCACCTATATTAAACTGATTAACCCCTAATCTGCCTCCCCTACACCGTCGCCACCTATAATATTTTTATTAACCCCTATCCTGCCCCCCTATACCGCCGCAACCTATAATAAAATTATTAACCCCTAAAGCCAAGTCTAACCATAACACCCCCCTAAATTAAATCTAATTTAAATCTAACGAAATAAATTAACTCTTATTAACTAAATTATTCATATTTAAAGCTAAATACTTACCTGTAAAATAAACCCTAAACTAGCT